>NW_027220167.1:0-53016 GCF_027580195.1 Bos mutus
ATCCTGTGTATTTCCATTTTTCTGATTTTATTTGCATCTCTTCCTTCACCCATGCCATCCTAATTGAGCCACCCATTCATTTCAGCAGGGATGATTTCAGAAATCACTTTACATCCATTATCTATTTTCCCTTGGTTCTCTCTTTTTTTTTTTTTTTTTTTTTTTTTGCTTACAAACATTAGATCAGGTGTCATTTACCTAGGATGCATAACAAATTTTGTCTTGAACTGTAGAGTTTATAAAACCATGCAGTAAAATAGCCAGCCATTTGAACTAAAGCATAATTTTACTCTTCATTGTTTGAAAATAGAAAATGAAACTATGAAGATGAATATGTAAATTTATTGTTGAAATGCAAGAATTTTAGGTATTTGTTGACATCTCCCAATATAAAGTTCAATCTTCTTTAGGCTCCATAATCTGACACTTATTTGATAGGTCAGTTTTAATTAGCATAGTTTTCATCTGATGATGATTGTTGATCAGTTGACTTGAAAGAGAGGAGGCAGATGTATAAGCGATCATTGGCATTGAGGACCATGAGTTGCCTGTCTCTTGCAGGATAGGAAAAGGGCTGTCATGGGCTGACATATTGCTATATGTGACTGGAAATTTAGAAGATTCCACCATCAGTCCGGAATAACTGCTTTGTAATGGAGATACAATGTGGTTCTGAGAATACATGTAGTTGTAGTAGCAAAGTCCTCAACATTGCCATTTACCTGAGTGTAGCTGCTATGTGAGTGCCAATTAAAAATGCTCAGTGTTTTAAAAACAGCAGGTTGATCTACTACAATCTGGTCTGTTTGTCTAAGTGATATTGGTGATGGGGAAGGTAAGTCACATGGACTTACAGCGCTTGTATTAGCAAATATCTGGCTGCTATGAGGCTTTGGTATGTATGGCACATTTAAAGTTCTGGAGGCTGAAAATGCACTCTCTCCACTCGTTTCTCGAAGAAAGTCAGAGTTATGATCATCTTTGTTGACCCTTGCTTTAACATACGTCTTGTTATCTTGAACTAATGAAGATATTAGAGACACATTGTTAATCCCAAGTCTTCTTTGCGTTCTTACTAAAAGTTGGGGATGGCCTGTTTGGAATTTGATTTATAGTAGGTCTGTAACTAAAATCAAAGAAAAACTTATTTAGTTTCTTTATAAACCAAGGTAAAACTGACAATCAAAGCTAAGCTATAAAAAATTATTCCTTTAATGACACCAATTAAATAGCATCAAATAAAACACCTCCATTAGTAGTTTTAACAGGTAATATGTTAAAAGCAATTATGCTCAACTAAAAATATGTTGTATATATACAGTAAATACCACTTTAAGTGGCTTCAGGACTTGTATCTGGTTTCACATTGCTAGGAAAGTTTTTTAAACATCCAATATTTTAACCTCCAGCTGTTCTCAACTTCAAAACATAAAACTTTTTTTTTTTAATTTACTATCTCAATTTCAAATTCGTTTTAGCTACATATGTGAACATGCTTTCTAGGTCACATGATTTAATCTTATGTATTGCTAATAAGTGAAATTTTTGGAATACCTTGCTCAAAAGAGAGATGTTTTCTTCCAGAAAGTCAGCTTGTGAAGCAGATCTTTGAAAAGTTTGTTGCTTTTTATTAAACCCATAAAGGTTAAGCTGTCAAACTAAACTTTTCATACTGTTGGTTTCAAATATTCTGAAAGGCTCCTTTCTTTTCAAGACCTTTTTAAAAAGTTCTTCACTGATCACTATACATACACCACTCTCATCCTACCTAATAGATTCCAGCTGATCATTTGCAACTATACTCCAAAGTTTTGTGGAAATGTGAAAGAAAATCATTCAGCTCATCTGTTTCAGAGACAGAATTTGTGTAGCATAGCTTTTTTTATCACAAGATCCTCAGACAAAGCCTGAAAAGCATATTCTTCAATCATAGATCTCAAAACTGAGTCCCTAGTAAGTGTATAATCATACAAAGAAGATCTAACGGAGGTTTCTGAACCAGTTGATTCATCCTTAGGAGTCCCATCTTGAATTTCTGAAGAAATATGTGCCATCTCAAAGAAAGTCTTTCTTCAGATATTTTTCTCATTTGTCTGATTTTACACACTGCAACTTCAAATGCTGCTTGGCTGGCCTACAGACCTCTCTAGACCATCACAGAGGTCCTCAAAGTCACCTAGCAATTGAAGGGTAACTGTGACATCACAAAGTCACTGGTCTTCGAGCAATTGAAGGATAATGTTCAACCAGTGCTTACTTCAGCATCAACTTAAAATACACACTGCTTACAGAAATACTAACCAAAGCCATGAAGGCTGCAAAACCTCATTCCTAAAGAATTTTTACACAGAAAAATCATATCAATAAATCTACTTGAAATCTGAACTAAAAGCGATTTATCATCCTTCTAGACACACATTCTTAATATTCATTACTGTTACCCATGCAAACTTGGATCTACTCGCTACTGTGAAGTAAAATCAATCAACTGACTGAGTTACAGTGAAAGCATGTGTTTATTGTAGGACTGAGCAAGGTTTCCTAGCAGTCTTTGGTGCTTCAAAGACCCAAATTCACAAATACTTTCAGGGGGAAGGATTTTAATGACTGATCACACACCTGTGATCAGTTTTGGGGCATTGTACTAATGGCCTGTTACTGAGGATATTGGGAGTCAACATCATCGACCGTCTGCTTCCAACTACTCTGTGGTCTATGTACGTACATTTCAGCCTGGTTGGAGCTTTAACATCTCTAAAACTGTTCACAGTGTATTGCTCAGAATGTTATCTATGGCCTTTGAGGAGGAACTAAAGACCTTTCTGCTACGTCTGCTACATCACCTCAGTCGTGTCCGACTCTGTGTGACCCCATAGACGGCAGCCCACCAGGCTCCCCTGTCTCTGGGATTCTCCAGGGAAGAACACTGGAATGGGTTGCCATTTCCTTCTCCAATGCATGAAAGTTAAAAGTGAAAGTATCATTACTATCTTCTGTTGCTTGATTATTTTCCTTAATTTCTGGCTTTTCTAGCTTCTCTGATTAAAATTACTCTTGGAAAATGAGGAGGTCTACAGGCTTCCCAGCTCTTGAACTGTTTGAGTCAGCAACAACTTTGGCTATTTCCTGTTGACCTGGAGCATGGAGTTGGAAATAATTCTGAGATCTAAGGTTGGTATCAACATTTTCTGCAATGGAAACATATCTATTTTATATAGATATTTGTATATCTATATACATAAATATGCATATAAATAGGTATATCTGCTGTCACTTCAGACGTGTCCAACTCTGTGTGACCCCACAGACGGCAGCCCACCAGGCTCCTCTGTCCCAGGATTCTCCAGGCAAGAACATTCGAGTGGGTTGCTATGTCCTTCTCCAATGCATGAAAGTGAAAAGTGAAAGGGAAGTCACTCAGTTGTACCGATCTATTTGTGACACCATGGACTGCAGCCTACCAGGCTCCTCCATCCATGGGATTGGCCAGGCAAGAGTAATGGAGTGGGGTGCCGTCACCTTCTCATATATATATAAATATATATATATTTTTTCTATATCTGAGTATTTTTTCATTAAACCTGGGCAAACTTTTGAAAATTGGTAGGTATTTATTAAAAGGAGAGAGGGGAGTGGTATAAAAGAGTCCTTATATGTTAGATGTAGCCAATAAAACATATTTTGAAGTATTTCCACTTACATATATTCAATAACTGAGTAGAGTCTTGAGTCATTCTGCATTTGGGTTTTAATTTTTCCATGTTGTTATACCTAATGGGAATTAAAAGTCAATGTAATTTTTTTATACCCAAACTCATACACACATGGGTATGTATGTGGATATGTCAAAATAAAATTTTAGGCAACATTATTCAGGTGGCCAAACACTTTGCTTGCTCCCAAGATCTTAAATGAACTGTTTGGGAAGCCCAACATTGCTTAATAAATTACTGGCTGAATGCTTTAGATACTGTTGCTGAAAGGCTCTCCTTTAATCTAGTTCGTCTTCCACTATTGTTTCTGTAATAAGAGATGGCGTTCTTACATATGAGGAAACCTTGAGGCCATACAATTGTTACTCTCATTTGCTTAGAGATATTGTTTGAAGAAAGCTGTTGTTCTCCCCACATTGGATACAATTTTAAACATTCAAGTCTGTAATAACATAGGAACATGTTGGAACCACATGCACAATGGTCAACTAGCTGGATTTAGGATAACAGCTACCCACTTAATGGCTAAAAGAGATGCCAAGGGCATTGTGCATAGATCATAGACAGGCTCTTCTGACTAGCTGAACACTGAAATTATATGAGGTGTACATCAAAATTACTTCTCCATAATTCAGTATGTAAAGTTTTCTTTCATCACTTTCAACTTCTGGTAACAAATATTTCAATAGAAATCACTGATGATCAAAATTTATCTTGCTTCATGCCACAGGGGTTCAGCTTCCTGCCCCCATCCACATCATTTATCTTGTTCCTTGTCCTCCTTTGTATTTTTGAGGTAGCCACATTAGAGAAAATCTAACTAGATAACAAAAACAGTCTCAATATATTATGTTAATGGAAAAATATATTATAGGCTGTGTATTTTGCAATATTTTACCCAGTTGTCACAGAAGTATGGCACAAATGCTCTAACAGGCAACTTAAAACCAGCAGTATAATATATAATAAGTAACTATCATAGAATATTCTCAGAAAACAATTTCTTATTCAAAACATTGAGGGAAAACAAAGGTACGAGAATACAGTAATTCTCAGTGTTCATAGGAAAACATAGGGTAAACAGTACATTTGAATTCTCTGCTGCTGCTGCTAAGTTGCTTCAGTTGTGTCCGACTCTGTGTGACCCCAGAGATGGCAACCCACCAGGCTCACCAATCCCTGGGATTATCCAGGCAAGAACACTGGAGTGGGTTGCCATTTCCTTCTCAGTATTACACAAAGTAAGATCATGACATCATCGGTCCCACACTTTCATGGGAAATGGAAGTGGAAAAAGACAGAAGCAGTGACAGATTACCTCTTTTGGCTCTAAATTCACTGCAGATGGTGATGGAAGCTATAAAATTAGAAGACAATTTCTTCCTGGAAGAAAAGCTCTCACAAATTTAGAAAGCATGTTAAAAAGTGAAGACATGACTTGATCAATGGAGGCACTTTGAGTCACATCTATGGTCTTTCCAGTAGACATGTACAGATGTGAGAACACCAAACTGCTCTGCTAGGAATGACTTGTGTGTATCCATTGAATTGCAAGGACATAAATCCAGTCAAACATAAAGGAAATCAACTCTGAAGAAGAATTAGAATCACTGATGCTGAAGATGAGTCTTCAAAGCTTTGGCCACCTGAGCAAAGAAATGACTCACTGGAAAAAAAAAAAAAAAAAAAAAACTGATTCTTAGGAAACAATGAAATCAGGAGGAGACATGGGTGAGAACGAAGGAGAAGGTTGTATAGCTTCACCCATTCAATGGATATGATTTCAGGCAGACCCTGGGTGATGCAGAGGGCAGAAAGCCCTTGTGTGCAGTCCAAGGGGTCACAGAGAGTAAGACATGGCTTTGTGACTGAATAACAACAAGATTTCAGTTAATAAAATGGATCTTCCAGGGTCATGGTGGAGGTCTCATAATGTTAGAGGAATAGGAGGCACAGTCCACTTTCTCCTCCACAAATCCATCAAAGGATCGACTGCACATGGACCACCTTCCAGAAATCAACTTGAACGATGTTGATGGTCCCTAGAAACCAAGAAATGAAAACCCATCTCTTAAAAAGGAGGTAGGACAAAATAAGAGATGGACATGAAGAAAAGGTTTTAGGGAACGAGACCCTTGGAGAGGGAGTCGTAAAAGGAGGAAAATTAAAACAAGATAGGAAACCCTCTCTCAAAAGTGTCAGTGGGAGGAAAAAAAAAAAAAAAACAGAACCAGGGGAAAAGAACAAAAACACAGATTATGCCAATAAATGCAATTACTAGCCAAAAAGTCACTCAGATTCTTCTGTCCACAGTCATACATGAGGTCTGGGAGAGACTGTGGTGTATCAAACACAGTATTGTTAGAACCAGGATTTAGTGCCCTGAGGACAATCTGATGGAGCTAATGTGACAAAGAACATAAACCATGGGAAAACTAGAGACAGCCATTTTAGAAAGGACTTTTCCTACAAGAAGGCTCTAAGTCCACATAGTGAACCATGGCACACTCACAGACCAGAAAACTAGAAAATACCAAAGAAGACCAAGCCAGCTTCCATTGAAGACCCTTTCCTCCATGGAGGTAGAGAGGAATGTATATGACTGCCAGAGGCAGAAGCAAATAGGTTACTAGTAACTTGGTCCTACAGACATCCCCTACCAAGCTCTAAGCTGGTTGAAATTTGCTAATGATGAATTCCTGAGTTCATGGACAGTTCACATAGGCCGGGATCATGACAGCTGGGGTCAGCTACCCTGAAGAGACACATGGAACACCTGAGGCTGTGGGCTCTGGCACAGGTAGCAAACTGTGTGGTTGAGACCAGAGAGCTGCATAAGGCATGGGCCACCTAGGACTGTGTCTTGTCCTCCAACCAGCCACCTGAGATTTTTGACTTGTGAAGAGCAAAAAGCACCGAGCCAATCATGGCCATTGCCCTTGCTGAGCACCTAAGTGCCTGACTGGCTGGGAAGTGCATGAAACACACGACCCACTTGGGACCATGCCCTCACGTATCAACAGGGAGGCTGAGCAGTGTGGACCCAGGAAGAACATGTCACATTTGTCAGTGGCAAGCCCAATGTGGTCAATCCACCTCAAGCACCCACATATCCCAGAGGTATTTGTTTTCAGTGTCCCACCTCACCGCCAAAACACCGAGCAAGTGAGGTCAAATAAGAGGCTACCACACCCTCGTTTCATGTTGAAAGCCAGATATGGAGAGGCTTTCAAATAAAAGAAGGAAATATAAACAAAGGAGCATAAACCAACCCAGAAGTGATAGGTTCAACAGCATAAATCTTCAATTAATGCCAATTAATTCAATTAATGTTCAACTGAGGTACAATAGTAGAATTTGACAACAAGTACAAGCTTCAACTAGGGACTATCTGACACTGTACTGACACCAAAAAGCAATTTTTTTTTTTAATTCTGAGATCTATTTCTATATGATTTCTTTAACTTTTAACAATGCTAGGCCTTTTTAATACCCTAAACTTTTATTTCTGTTAACTATTATTACCTTTCAAATAAAAACAACACGTCTGTGTTTTAAACACTTGTTATATATATAAGAATGAATTTGACCTCCTTTTTTTCTTTTCTTGTACTATTTAAATGAGTCTAATTTTTATTCTTGGTTCTTAACTTTTGCTTTCCAAAAATGGTTATCAATGTTGTAACTTTAGGAATACAATTTTTAGATCAGATTTTCTTATGAGGGCAGGGCATCAGATTTCAGACACGCTGAAACCATAATCTCAAAAACCTAGCCAATCTTGTCACATGGATGGACTGCAGCCTTGTCTAACTCAATGAAAGTAAGCCATGCCCTGTGGTGCCACCCAGGATGGGCGAGTAATGGTGGAGAGTTCTGACAGAATGTGGTCTATATGGAGAAGGGAATGGCAAACTACATCAGTATTCTTGTCTTGAGAACACCATGAACAGTATGAAACACATGATAGGATACTGAAAGAGGAAATCCCCGGGTCGGTTGGTAGGTATCCAATATGCTACTGGAGATCAGTGGAGACATAACTGCAGAAAGAAAGAAGGGATGAAGACAAAGCAAAACTAATATCCAGATATGGGTGTGACTGGTAATAGAGGCAAGGTCTGATGCTGTAAAGAGCAATATTACATAGGAAATTGGAATGTCAGTTCCATGAATCAAGGCAAACTGGAAGTGATCAAACCGGAGATGATAAAAGTGAACGTCAACATTCTAGGTATCAGCGAACTAAAAGGGACTGGAATGGGTGAATTTAACTCAGATGACCATTATATCTACTACTGTGAACGGGAATACCTTAGAAGAAATGGAGGAGCCAGCATGGTCAACAAAAGAGTCTTACATGCAGTACTTAGATGCAATCTCAAAGATGAAAGAATGATCTCTGTTCGTTTCCAAGGCAAACCATTCAATATCACGGTAATCCAAGCCTTTGCCCCAATGAGAAATGCTGAAGAAGCTGAAGTTGAATGGTACTGTGAAGACCTGCAAGACCTTTTAGAACTAATATCCAAAAAAGATGTCCTTTTCATTAAAGGGGACTGGAATGTAAAGGTAGGAAGTCAAGAAATACTTGGAGTAACAGGCAAATTTGGCCTTGGAATACTGAATGAAGCAGGGCAAAGGCTAATAGAGTTTTTCCAAGAGAACACACTGGTCATAGCAAACACCCTCTTCCAACAACACAAGAGAAGATGGTCAACACCAAAATCACCAAAATCAGATTAATTCTACCTTTGCAGCCAAAGATGGAGAAACTCTATAAAGTCAGCAAAAACAAGACCGGGAGCTGACTGTAGCTCAGATCATGAACTCCTTTTTTGCCAAATTCAGACTTGAATTAAAGAAAGTAGGGAAAACCACTAGACCATTCAGGTATGACCTAAGTCAAATCCCTTATCATTATACAGTGAAATATAGATTTAAGGGACTAGATCTAATAGACAAAGTTCCTGATGACCAATGGATGGGTATTTATGACACTGTACAGGAGACAGGGACTAAGACCATCCGTGTAGACACGAAATGCAAAAATGCAAAATGGCTGCCTGAGGAGGCCTTACAAATAGCTGTGAAAAAAAGAGAAGCAAAAAGCAAAGCAAAGAAAAGATATATGTATCTGAAAGCAGAGATCCAAAAGAATAGCAAACAGAGATAAGAAAGCCTTCCTCAGAGATCAATTCAAAGAAATAGAAGAAAACAACATAATGGGAAAGACTAGAGTTCTCTTCAAGAAAATTAGATACAAAGGGAATATTTCATGCAAAGATGGGTTCAATAAAGGGAAGAAATGGTAAGGATCAAACAGAAGCAGAAGATATTATGGAGAGGTGGCAAGAATACACACAGGGAAATTGTACAAAAATGACTTTCAAGACCCAGATAATCACAATGGTGTGATCACTCACCTAGAGCCAAACATCCTGGAATGTGAAATCGAGAGGGCCTTAGAAAGCCTCACTATGAACAAAGCTAGTGGAGGTGATAGAATTCCAGTTGAACTATCTCAAATGTTGAAAGATAATGCTGTGAAAGTGCTGCACTCAATATGCCAGCAAATGTGGAAAACTCAGCAGTGGCCACAGGACTGGAAAAGGTCAGTTTTCACTCCAATTCCAAAGAAAGGCAATGACAATGAATGCTCGAACTTCTTCACAGTTGCACTTATTTCACACGCTAGTAAAGCAATGCTCACATTTCTCCAAGCGAGGCTTCAGCAGTATGTGAACTGTGAGCTTCCAGATGTTCAAGCTGGTTTTAGGAAAGGCAGAGGAACCAAAGGAACCAGGAACGCATTGCCAATATCCGATGGATCATCAAAAAAGCAAGAGAGTTCCAGATAAACACCTATTTCTGCTTTATTGACTATGCCAAATCCTTTGACTGTGTGAATCACAATAAACCGTGGAAGATTCTGAAAGAGACGGGTATACCAGACCACCTGACCTGCCTTGGAGGAACCTATATGCAGGTCAGGAAGCAACAGTTAGACCTAGGCATGGAACAACAGACTGGTTTTGTATATGAAAAGGAGGACATCAGGCTTTGTATTATCACCTGCTTATTTAACTTGTAGGCAGAGTACATCATGAGAAACGCTGGGCTGAAAGAAGCACAAGCTGGAATTCAGATTACCGGGAGAAATATCAATAACCTCAGATTTGCAGATGACACCAACCTTATTGCAGAAAGTGAAGAGGAACTAAAAAGTCTCTTGATGAAAGTCGAAGAGAAGACTGGAAAATTTGGCTTAAAGCTCAACATTCTGAAAACGAAGACCATGGCATCTGGTCCCATCACTTCATGGGAAATAGATGGGGAAACAGTGGAAAGATTGTCAGACTTTACTTTTTTGAGGCTCCAAAACCACTGCAGATGGTGATTGCAGCCTTGAAATTTAAACACGCTTACCCCTTGGAAGGAAAGTTATGCCCAACCTAGATAGCATATTAAAAATCAGTGGCATTACATTGCCAACAAAGTTTATCTAGTCAAGGATCTGGTTTTTCTAGTGATCATGTATGAATGTGAGAGTTGGACTGTGAAGAAAGCTGAGTGCTGAAGAATTGATGCTTTTGAACTGCGGTGATGGATAAAATTTTTGAGAGTCCCTTGTACTGCAAGGAAATCCAGCCTGTCCATCCTAAAGGAGATCAGTCCTGGGTGTTCATTGGAAGGACTGATGCTAAAGCTGAAATTCCAATACTTTGCTCACTCATGCAAAGTGTTGACTCATTGAGAAAGACCCAGATGCTCAGAGGGAATGGGGTCAAGACGAGAATGGGACTACAGAGGATGGAAGGCTGGATGGCATCACCGAATCAATAGACATGAGCGTGAGTGAACTCAGTGAACAGGTAGCCCTGGTGTGCTGTGATTCATGGGGTTGCAAAGAGTCGGTGATGAAGGACCAACTGAACTTAACTGAGAAAGGAGGATATAAATGAAACAGAGTGTGGTGCGGGGAAAAAAAATGAAAGAAAGAAGGAAACCAGGAAAAGGTCTGATGTAGCAATGATAGATGCCCCACAATGAGAAATGTAGGTGTCTAGATGGAGAACACCAAAACTAAAAGGGTTGGGGTACATGGAAAATCTTGAGGAAATAAAAGTTGGAATCACCCTTAAATGAGTCAAGACGCAAGAATTGGATCGGGCATGGACAGATTGACCACTTCAAAAGTGAGAGAAGAGTGACAAATCTCTTTACTGTCACTTGCTTACGTGAATCATATGCAGAATATACTATTTAAATACCAGTTGAGTGAATCAAAAGCTGGCATCAAGGTGGCTGGGAGAAACAGCAAAACACTCACATATATAGATGTTAACGCAAAAACAAAGAGAAAGTGAAGAGGAAATAAAGAGCCTTTTCATGAGGGTGAATGATTAGAGTGAAAAACCGTGCTGAAAACTCTACATTCATAAAAACAAAGATAAGGGCATCTGGTCCAATCACTACTTGCAAAATAGAAGGGGTAAACATGTGGAAACAGTGACAAGCTTAATTTTCTTGAGCTTCAAAATTACTAGGAATGGTGACTGCAGTTATCAAATTAAATGTCACTTGCTTTTGGATGTAAAAGTTATGACAAACCTAAGCATTGCATTATAAAGAAAACACACCACTTTACTAAATTGTCAGTAAATAAAAAATGTCAATTATGGTAAGAGTGGAGACTCTCGGATGTTTTTGAGTAACTTATATGGCTTTTGATTGCTAATTTATTTAGCATCTTTTCATTGTTAAATCAGTAAGTACTTAAAATACATCATTTGGCAGGCACTATATCTTAGCTGATGTGCAAGATACATAAGGAAACTTGTGTAGACATGAAACACATAGAAGAATTGAATATCTGTGATTAACTTGGTAGGAAGGAAGACAGTTTCTTTCCAATCCCAAACAATGCTTAGGAAAAATTGTGAAAAGTGGTTTATTATGACTGAAAATATTTTGCCTAATGTATCTCTAGAAATTCAATAAAAACATAGATAATGAAGCTACGAAGGGAAACACAACATATGTCTTCCAAGAACTGATTACCATGCTGAGATGCTGCATTCGCCACAAGGATTTAAGTCTGTCTTTGGAGGAGCAGGAAAGCAACATCAAAATATCCACTAAGAAATATAGGTGGTGTCTTGGTGGGAGAAAATAAAGGCATAATATAAGGAGAGTAGAGCAAGAATGACCTTTTATAATACTACTTGTAAAATGCCTAACTTTTGCTGACTTTGGTGTAATCTTTGAATATATCAGTCATGTTATGATAGTGATCGTGATTTCTGAGTAGGCTGCATCTATACTGTCAAGTATGAAACATATATTTATATATATTTTAAATGAATAAAACCTGCTGTTTAAACTCTTAGCTTTCTTCCCAATAATGGACATAAAATAATAAAACTGAAAAAGCACTAAAGTATATACTGTTCATTTGCTTTCTCTAAATGGGATTTGTATTGTTCCTTCTCCCATATCATCCTATCAGCCTTTGGCTGATCTCCACATTTCCTTGCCCCAGCCATTTATGAGATAACTATTCCAAACAACCTCGGAGAAGAACAGGCCCACTTAAGACAGTGGCTTTCCAAATATATGCCTATATATATATTTACTCTTGTCTTGGGTTAGTGCAGCAGCTCACTAATCTGACTGCTGCCCTTTCTCACCTTATTAAAGGTGATCTGTTCCTGTAAAGTGCTGGTCTCATTCTTTTTCTGAACCTTGCCTTCTCTGACTCCCTTATGCTACAGACAAACTGAGTGGTTGACAGGTACATAAGATGCATGACCTACCCTGGAGGTGCCTTTCCTGCCATCCAGATGCCTGAGCAGTTTGGAACAGGGAAGGAAACAATGCACATAGCCAATTGAGTTCAGTGCCCTTGAAGATCACCTAGGAGCCTGAGTGGCTTAGACTTGGGATGTGCATGAAACACAGGGAACACTTTGGGCAGTGCAATCGCAGATTACCCAGGAACCTGAGCTGGGTGGACTGAGGAAGTACATGTCACCTATGACAGTGGCAAGCCCACTGTGCTCCATCCACCTTAAGCACCCTCACCCACATATTCTACAGGTGTTTTTTTTTTTTTTTTTTTCAGTGTGCTCCTCCTCATCATTGTACCACTGATACAAATAAGGGCCTGCTGTCCCCTTGTGTTATGGTGCAAACTAGTCTTGTGTAAGCATGTCACAGAAGAGAATTGCAAAATGAGGAAGTAAAAATAAGCAAAGAAGGGTGAACTAGCCCAGAAGTGACAGAAGCTACAGATTGAAACTCTGAAGCTAATGTAGAAACTGTGCAATTCAAGGACAGCAATAGTATTGGACAACAAGTAGAAGCAGGAAAAAGAGATTGTCTGACACTGATCTGGCACCACTAAACTCACAACAATTTCTCTAGAGAAATTGGTAGATTATTCTTTACTGTTTTCATGTTTTTTAATTAAACACTCTTTTGTTCCTTATCATTCCCTTTAATTTCATTTCTATATACCACAATATAAATGTTTGATAATTATTTTGACTTCTAAATTTTCTCCAGTAATCATAGGAGTTTAAATCCTATTATAGGTTCTTAATCTTTGATTTTGAAACTTTTTATTAATAAATGTTTATCCTTTAGGAATTCTGTATTTAGAATCTATTTTCACTTATTAATTTAATTCCTAGTTGATTGCACTCTTGCCTTTTTACTCTCCCTTTACTCCTCCTAGAAACCTTTATCTCCCTCCTCAGTTTGCTCTGATCCATATAACTCTGTCAATTCCTTTAACTGTTTTTGATTATGGAAAATTGCTTCACCATCAACCTTGGGTTTTCTCCTCTGTTCTGAGGATGCAGAATTCTTAATGTGACTGTAACTCAGCACCAAAATGCAGAGGCCATGAAGTTAATCCAGAGCTTTAGATCATTGTTGAACTCCTGACACCAATGAACTTTAAAAAAGAAGCAAAGTCAAAAGGTTCCATGCCTACATGGAAATGAAGCCCCAAGCTGAAACCAGCAATTTCAGTGCAAGACAACTCACACCTATTCTCCAGCAAAGCAGCAACACAAAAATGAACATTATAAAAGGTACTACCTGAAGCCGTACCAAACCCACAGACACCACAATGCACATTACAGGACAATTCATTGCATTTCATAGAGAAGTGATCCAGCACCACCTGACAGACCACAGGCACACAATATCCCAAACATTAAAGCTTGAAAACTTACAGGTTCAGTCCCACCCACAAAGATCAGATTCCACCACAAACTGGATCCAAAATGCTGCGGCCTGCAGAAAGGGGACCAAAACCACTGCAATCTAAACCAAATGAAGCTTTTAAGTTTAATAAGGTCCCATTTGCTTATTTTTGCTTTTATTTCCAATATTCCGGGAGGTGGGTCATAGAGGATCCTGCTGTGATGTATGTCGGAGAATGTTTTGCCTATGTTCTCCTCTAGGAGTTTTATAGTTTCTGGTCTTACGTTTAGATCTTTAATCCATTTTGAGGGGCCTAATTAAACTTAAAATATTCTGCACAACAAAGGAAACTATAAGCAAGGTGAAAAGACAGCCTTCAGAATGGGAGAAAATAATAGCAAATGAAGCAACTGACAAACAACTAATCTCAAAAATATACAAGCAACTCCTACAGCTAATTCCAGAAAAATAAATGGCCCAATCAAAAAATGGGCCAAAGAACTAAATAGACATTTCTCCAAAGAAGACATACAAATGGCTAACAAACACATGAAAAGATGCTCAACATCACTCATTATCCAAAAAATGCAAATCAAAACCATAATGAGGTACCATTTCATGCCAGTCAGAATGGCTGTGATCCAAAAGTCTACAAGCAATAAATGCTGGAGAGGGTGTAGAGAAAAGGGAACCCCCTTACACTGTTGGTGGGAATGCAAACTAGTACAGCCACTGTGGAGAACAGTGTGGAGATTCCTTAAAAAGCTGGAAATAGAACTGCCTTATGATCCAGCAATCCCACTGCTAGGCATACACACCCAGGAAACCAGAATTGAAAGAGACACGTGTACCCCAATGTTCATAGCAACACTGTTTATAATAGCCAGGACACAGAAGCAACCTAGATGCCCATCAGCAGATGAATGGATAAGCAAGCTGTGGTACATATACACAATGGAGTATTACTCAGCCATTAAAAAGTACATTTTTTTTCTCAGTTTTCTGAATGTTGAGCTTTATTTATTTTTTTTAAACTTTACAATATTGTATTAGTTTTGCCAAATATCAAAATGAATCCACCACAGGTATACCTGAGTTCCCCATCCTGAACCCTCCTCCCTCCTTCCTCCCCTACCCTCCCTCTGGGTCGTCCCAGTGCACCAGCCCCAAGCATCCAGTACCATGCATCGAACCTGGACTGGCGACTCGTTTCATACATGATATTATACAGGTTTCAATGCCATTCTCCCAAATCATCCCACCCACTCCCTCTCCCACAGAGTCCAAAAGACTATTCTATACATCTGTGTCTCTTTTGCTGTCTCGTACACAGGGTTATTGTTACCATCTTTCTAAATTCCATAATTATGTGTTAGTATACTCTATTGGTGTTTTTCTTTCTGGCTTACTTCACTCTGTATAATAGGTTCCAGTTTCATCCATAATCAGTTCTAATGAGATGGAAAATACATGGGGAAACAGTGGAAACAGTGTCAGACTTTATTTTTTGGAGGGCTGCAAAATCAATACAGTTGGTGATTTGCAGCCATGAAATTAAAAGACGCTTACTCCTTGGAAGGAAAATTGTGCACCACCTAGATAACATATTCAAAAGCAGAGACATTACTTTGCCAACAAATGTCCGACTAGTCAAGGCTATGGTTTTTAAAGTGGTCATGTATGGATGTGAGAGTTGGGCTGTGAACAAAGCTGAGCACCAAAAAATCGATGTTTTTGAACTGTGGTGTTCAAATGACTCTTGAGACTCCCTTGGACTGCAATGAGATCCAACCAGTTCATTCTAAAGGAGATCAGTCTTGGGTGTTCATTGAAAGGACTGATGCTAAAGCTGAAATTCCAATACTTTGGCCACCTCGTGCGAAGAGTTGACTCATTGGAAAAGACTCTGATGCTGGGAGGGATTAGGGGCAGGAGGAGTAGGTGATAACAGAGGATGACATGGCTGGATGGCATCACTGACTCGATGGACATGAGTTTGAGTGAACTCCAGGAGTTGGTGATGGATAGGGAGGCCTGAAATGCTGTGATTCATGGGGTCAGACACAACTGATTGAACTGAACCGAGCTGAGAAAGGAGGGAATAAAGAAAACACAGTGGCATGTGTAAATATATATTTTTTTAAAGAAGGAAAACATTAAAAGCTCTGATAATTCTTAGACAGTATTAAATGCCATACTGTGAGGATATCCACATGGAAAAGACAAAAAAAAAAAAAAAAAAAAAAAAAAAAAAGAAAGAAAGAAAAAAAAAAAAAAAAAAAAAAAAAAAGGTGTTTGGGTGCTTGAGAAAATTCTTCAAGAGATAAAAGTTGAAAACCTCCATTAAATGGGCAAGGAAATAGCTCCTTGAGTCCCAACACAGCATGTCCCAACAAACAGGATGAACCCAAAGTGAAATATCCCACAACAATATTTTAACCAAACACTGAAAATTTAAACACAAAAAAACAAACATTAAGAGCAGCGAGAGTAAAGACATAAATATACTGTCAGATCCCCATAAAGATAGCAGCTGAACTTTCAATAGAAACTCTTCAGGCCAGTAGAGCATGGTAGAACATTCTCAAAATTATGAACAAGCCAAAACCAACACCAACACGGATCTTATTCAGATATGAAGGAGAAATCAAATGGTTTAAGCAAAAGTTTTAAGCAGTCATTAACATGAAACTGCTAAACTCTTAATGATGTGGTGAAACTGGGACACTGAGTTCATATGTCATCAGATTTGCAAAACTCATCAGTGGACATGAGTTTGGAAAAGGACAGTTTTCATTCACACCAAAGGTAGGTAAGGCCAAAGAATGTTCAAACAAGCATGCGCGGTTGCTCCTTTCACGTGTTAGCTGGGTAAAACTCAAAATTCTACAACAGTACATAAACTAAGAACTTTCAAGGGGAAAGCTCGACTTGGAAACAATACATGAACCAGAGAACAATTTGGAAACATTCATTGGATCCTAGAGGGAACCAGGAATTTCAGAAAATCATTTACTTCTGCTTCAGTGACTCCACTAAAGACATTGACGGTGTATATCACAGTAAACTGTGAACAGTTTGAAAGAGACAGGAATCATGGACCTTCTAACCTGTCACATGAGAAATGTGTATGCCATTCAAGATGTAAGAGTTGGAACAAGACATGGAAAAATTGATCAGTATAAACCTGGGAAAGGTGAGTGACAAGACTGCATATTATCAGTCTTCTTATGTGAAATATATGCAGACTATACTATTCAAAAGGCCAGGCTGGGTGGATAATAAACTAGAATCAATGTTTCTGGGATAAACTTCAACAACCTTAGATAGACAGATAGAAACACTGTAAAAAGAGAAAGTGAAGAGGAGCTAAAGAGGGTCTTGCTAAGGATGAATGAGGAGTGTAGAAACCTCGCTGAGAACTCAATAGTCAAATGAACAACACAAGGTGTCTGGTCCCATCACGACTTGGCAAATAGAAGGGGAAAACATGGAATAAGTGATAAACTTAATTTTCTTGGGCTCCAAAATCACTGTGAATGGTGACTGCAGGCATGAAATGAAGAGACACTTTCTTCTTGGAGAAAAAACTATGGAAAAACCTTGACCTTGTATTAAAAAGAAGAAAGATGAGCTTATTAACAAAGGTCTCCTCAGTCACAAACCCCTATCGTTTATCCATTAGTCATGTAAAGGTGTGAGAATTGGAATCTAAAGAAGGCTGAGAGCTCGAGAACTGATGCCTTCAAACAGTGATGTTGGAGAAAACTCTTAGGGGTCCCTTGAACTGCAAACAGATCCCGCCAATCAATCCACAAGGAAACCAACCCTGGATATACATCTGAAGCACTCATACTGAAGCTGAAAGTCGAGGATTTTGCTAAACTAATTCAAAGAACCAACTCTGGAAAACACCATGACACTGGGAAAGACTGAGGACAGGAGGAGAAGGTGCTGATAGAGGATGAGATGTTTGGACGGCATCACCAGTTCAATGGACATGTTTTTGAGCAAACTATGGGAAACACTGAAAGAGAGGGAGGCCTGCTGTGCTACAGTCACAAAGGGTTGGACATGACTCAATGAATGAACAACAGCAATTAAAATATCTAGAACTACTTCTAGGCTAACAGAGTTTGGCCAGGAGAATGCACTGGTCATAGCAAACACCCTCTTTCAACAACACAAGTGAAGACTCTAACATGAACATCACCAGATGGTCAACACCAAAATCAAATTGATTCTATTCTTTCCAGTCAGAGATGGAGAAGCTCTATACAGTCAGCAAAAACAAGATCAGGAGCTGACTGTGGCTCAGATCATGAACTCCTTATTACCTAATTCAGACTTAAATTCAAGAAAGTAGGGAAAACCAAACTCTGATAGCCTTTTCCCTGCTTTATTCTGTATTAAAGGCTAAATTTGCCTGTTATCACAGGTGTTTCTTGACTTCCTACTTTTGCATTCCAGTCCCTTATAATGAAAAGAATTTCTTTTTGGTTGTTAGTTCTAAAAGGTCTTGTGGTTCTTCATAGAACCATTCAACTTCAGCGTCTTCAGCATTTCTGGCTGGTGCATAGGCTTGGGTTACTGTGATTTTGAATGGTTTGCCTTGGACAAACAGAAATCATTCTGTCGTTTTTGAGATTGCATCCAAGTACTGCATTTTGGACTCTTTTGTTGACCATGATGGCTACTCCATTTCTTCTAAGGGATTCCTGCCCACAGTAGTAGATATCATGGTCATCTGAGTTACATTCACCCATTCCAGTCCATTTTAATTTGCTGATTCCTAGAATGTCGATGATCACTCTTGCCATCTCCTGTTTAACAACTTCCAATTTGCCTTCATTCATGGACCCCATATTCCAGGTTTCTATGCAATATTGCTCTTTGATGCATCGGACCTTGCTTCTGTCACCAGTCACATGCACAACTGGGTATGGTTTTTGCATTGGCTCCATGTCTTCATTCTTTCTGGAGTTCTTTCTCCACTCATCTCCAATAGCATATTGGGCACCTACCGACCTGAATAGTACAGGTTTAAAAGAAACTGGTCCTAAGGGCTTATTTACAAACAATGGGATAACCAATTCAACTTCTTCTTCTTCTTTTTTTTTATTAATCTGTTCGTTTTTTTTCCCCCAGTATATAAAATTGTTTTAGTCACTCTGTTATTCTAGCAATTTGACTGCTTCACATAGTTTGAGACTTTTATTAATAGATATTCCTGTTGTAAATACCCAAATTCCTCCTTTTTTAGTATGTTTAGTAGCAATGGCATCTTATTCATTCTCACTTCAGTAACTAAATCTGCTCTTTTCGTTTTTTAGTTTACCTAATATTCTTTTTACTATCTTTGTTTCATGTTCAATTTTCTGTATTCTTTTTCTATTAACTTAAAACCATACTAATATTTGTTCATTTCCTCTTTCTTCTTTCTGTGAAATTAGATTTTTTTCCCAGCTTTTAAAGAAGGCATTACCTTCTCCCCAGAATTGAAGAGCTTTCTTTTTATGTAACCTTAAATATATATGGGTTCTTCTTCTGCTGTATCTGATGACTTTCTACATTGGGTTTTCATTTTAAATCACCTTAGAATATGTTCCCATTTCCCCTGTGAGTTATTCTTCGCCTCATCGAGCCCTTCAGAATGTGTTGTTTAATTTTCCATGCATTCAGTTCAGTCGCTCAGTCATGTCCGACTCTTTGTGACCCCATGGATTGCAGCACACCAGGCCTCCCTGTCCATCAAAAACTCCCAGAGTTCACTCAAACTCACATCCATTGAGTCAGTGATGCCATCCAGCCATCTCATCCTCTGTTGTCCCCTTTTCTTTGTGCCCCCAATTTATCTCAGCTTCAGTAGTTTCCAGAGTCAACTCTCGAATGAGATGGCCAAATTACTGGAGTTTCAGCTTTAGCATCATTCCTTCCAAAGAACACCAAGGTCTGATCTCCTTTAGAATGGACTGATTGGACTCCTTGCAGTCTATGGGACTCTCAGGAGTCTTCTCCAATAGCCACAGTTCAAAAGTGTCAATTCTTTGGCACTAAGCTTTCTTCACAGCACAGCTCTCACATCCATACATAACTACTGGAAAAACCACAGTTTTGACTAGACGGTCCTTTGTTGGCAAAATAATGTTTCTGCTTTTGAATATGCTATCGAGGATGGCCATAACTTTCCTTCCAAGGAGTAAGCGTCTTTTAATTTCATGGCTGCAATCACCATCTGTGGTGATTTTGCAGCACCCTCCCACCCCCTCCAAATGAAGTATGACTCTGTTTCCACTGTTTTCCCATCTATTTCCCATGAAGTGATGGAAACCGACGCCATGATCTTAGTTTTCTGAATGTTGGCCTTTAAGTCAACTTTTTGAGGTATGACCTAAATCCAATCCTTTATGATTATATAGTAGAAGTGAGAAATAAATTTAAGGGACTAGATCGGATAGAGTGCATGATGAACTATGGACAGAGGTTTGTGACATTGTACAGGAGACAGGTATCACGACTATCCTCATGGAAAAGAAATGCAAAACAGCAAAATAGGTGTCTGTGGAGGCCTTAAAAATAGCTGTGAAAAGAAGAGAAGTGAAAAAGAAAGGAGAAAAGGAGTGATATAAGCATCTGAATGCAGTGTTCTCAAGAGTAGCAAGGAGAGATAAGAAAGCCTTCCTCAGCAATCAATGCAAAGAAATAGAGGAAAGCAAAAGAATGGGAAAGACCATCCCCTCAAGAAAATTAGCGATACTGAAGGAACATTTCATGCAAAGATGGGTTCTATAGAGGACAGAAATTTTACGGACCTAAAAGACTCAGAAAATATTAAGAAAAGTGGCAGGAATACAGACTAGAACTGTACAAAATAGATCTTCAAGACCCAGATATTCACGATGGTGTGATCGCTCACCTAGAGCCAGACATCCTGGAATGTGAAGTCAAATGGGCCATAGAAAGAATCACTCCGAATAAAGCTAGTGGAGGTTATGGAATTCTAGCTGAGCTATTACACATCCTGAAAGATGATGCTGTGAAAGTGCTGAACTCAATATGCCAGCAAATTGGAAAACATAGCAGTGGCCATGGGACTGAAAAAGATCGGTTTTCATTCCAACCCCAAAGAAACACAGAGCCCAATAATGCTCAGATTACCACACAATTACACTCATCTCACGTTCTAGTGAAGTAATGCTCAAAGTTCTCCAAGCCAGGTTTCATTAATACATGAACCGTGAACTTCCAGATGTTCAAACTAGTTTTAGAAAATGCAGAGGAACCAGAGATCCAACTGCCAACAATCTTGGATCATTGAAAAAGCAAGAAGGTTCCAGAAAATTAAAAAGAAACAAACCAAAAAACACCTATTTCTGCTTTATTGACTATGCCAAAGCTTGGATTGTGTGGATCACTATAAACTGTGGAAGATTCTGAAAGAGATGGAAATACCAGACCACCTGGCCTGCCTCTGGAGAAACCTATATGCAAGTCAGGAAGCAACAATTAGAAATGGACATGGAACAACAGGTGGGTTCCAAATAGAAAGAGGAGGACGTCAAGGTTGTATATTGCCACCCTGCTTATTTGACATGAATGCAGAGTACATCATGAGAAACTCTAGGCTGGAAGAAGCAGAAGCTGGAGTCCAGATTGCCAGGAGAAATGTCAATAACCTCAGATATGCAGATAACACCACACTTATGGCAGAAAATGAAGAGGAAGTGTCAAGCCTCTTGATGAAAGTGAAACAGGAAAGTGAAAAACTGGGCTTAAAGCACAACATTCTGCAACGAAGATCATGGCATCTGGTCCCATCACATCATGGGAAATAGATGGGGAAACAGTGGAAACTATGTCAGGCTTTATTTTTGGAGCTCCAGAATCACTGCAGATGGTGATTGTAGCCATGAAATTAAAAGACATTTACTCCTTGGAGGGAAAGTTATGTCCAACTTAGATCTCATTTTAAAAAGCAGAGACATTACTTTGCCAACGAAAAGTCCACCTAGTCAAGGCTATGTTTTTTCCAGTGGTCATATATTGATATGAGAGTTGGACTGTGAAGAAAGCTGAGTACCAAAAAATTGATGCTTTTGAACTGTGGTGTTGGAGGAGACTCTTGAGAGTCCCTTGGACTGCAAGCAGATCCCACCAGTCCATCCTTAAGGAGACCAGTCTTGGGTGTTCTTTGGAAAGACTGATGGTAAAGCTGAAATTCCAGTATTTTGGCCACCTCACGTGTAGAGTTGACACATAAAAATCTCTGATGATGGGAGGGATTTGGATCAGGAGGAGAAGGGAACGACAGAGGATGAGATGGCTGGATGGCATCATCGTCTCGATGAACATATGTTTGCCTGAACTCCAGGAGTTAGTAATGGACAGGGAGGCCTGGTGTGGTGTGATTCATGGGGTGAAAAAGATTCGGACACGGGCCTGTGACTGAAATGAAATGAGTAAATTAACTGTTTTGTTGTTGTTGTTGTTGTTGAGCATGTCATTGGTAATATATGAAAGGAACAAGTGTAATACATACATACATACCCGTTCAAGTGATATTTCATGTGTTACGTCACTACATTCCTGTCTGACACTCTGTATCACACAGACTGTCACCATAATGTATCCTCAATGCATGGGATTCTCAAGGTGAAAAAGTAGGAATGGGTTGCCATCCTTAGTTCCAGGAGATCTTCCCAACTCAGATCGAACCTGCCTGTCTTATGACCTCTATGTTAGAAGACAGGTTCCTTAGTACTAATACTACCTGGGCAACCATTAGCTTATATATGGCTACACATATACATGCATATGTATATGTTGAAAGTTTGGGTATATAATTTTGCTGTCTACAGGTAGCAGTATATATTTTGCAGGAGGTATATAACTGCAGGTATGTCCTTTTGCAGGATCTAATGATTTGCTAAAAGTGGTTTCACTTACATTCATGTCAGAGAATTATATAATTTCACTTGTGACTTACCCTTTGAAATATTGGTTCTTTAGGAATATCTTGTATAATTTTTCATACATTGACAAATTTGCAAACACATATCCCATTTTTAAATTTTAGCTTCACATCTTGGTTTTCAGAGAATATACTTGGTATGATGTAAAATACTAAGACTTGTTTTATGCCTTAATGTGAAGCATATTTTTGAGAATATTCCAAAGAAAGTTCAGGTACAATTGAAAATACACACACACACACACACACACAGTATGTGTTTATATGCCTATTTGAACATATCAGTGTATATACATATACATACACACATATATATATATATACATATATATATATTTTATTTATTTTATTTTTTTTTTTTATCTTGAGGTGTATTTGGTTATATATATATATATATATATATATATATATATTTTTATTTTTTTTTTTTTACCCTTCTTTGATCTTGAAGTGTTTTGGGTCATGTTCCTCAGATTTATAGTTTGCTTTCAGTCTCCTGTCTTTTTGGGATTTATACTAAACCTGTATTAGGTATTTTCACATTACTTTAGGTCCTCTGACTCTGATGCTGGGAGGGATTGGAGGCAGGAGGAGAATGGGGTGACAGATGATAAGATGGATGGATGGCATCACTGACTCGATGAACGTGAGAGATGGTGATGGACAGGGAGGCCTGGCATGCTGCGATTCATGGGGTCGCAAAGAGTTGGACATGACTGAGCGACTGAATTGAACTGAACTGAACTAATGTCCTATTCAGGCAGAAGCCCACAGTCAACTTCTTTGAGAGTGTAAGAATCTTTCTAGAGACAGTATCTTTCTGAGGTTGTAGAGAATAGAGCACACTGTGAACCAAGAAATTTGCCAGCCATATCAGTAAACAAATGATGCTGCAGGCATCAAGTCATAAGCCCTTGAATCTATCCATAAACGTAAAACCTGGGGGAACTCTTGATGAAATCAGTTTGCCCACTATCAAGTCCTTAGTTACTGCACTTGAAGCTAGTGTGGCCTGAAGAACTGACTTGAGACAGAAAGAATAGATACTAGCCCTAGTTTCAATGCAATCCCTATCAAGCTACCAACAGTATTCTTCACAGAGCTAGAACAAATAATTTCACAATTTGTATGGAAATACAAAAAACCTTGAATAGCCAAAGTGATCCTGAGAAAGAAGAATGGAACTGGAGGAATCAACCTACCTGACTTCAGGCTCTACTACAAAGCCACAGTTATCAAGACAGTATGGTACTGGCACAAAGACAGAAATATAGATCAATGGAACAAAATAGAAAGCCCAGAGTTAAATCCACGCACATATGGACACCTTATCTTTGACAAAGGAGGCAAGAATATACAATGGATTAAAGACAATCTCTTTAACAAGTGGTGCTGGGAAATCTGGTCAACCACTTGCAAAAGAATGAAACTAGACCACGTTCTAACACCATACACAAAAATAAACTCAAAATGGATTAAAGATCTAAACGTAAGACCAGAAACTATAAAACTCCTAGAGGAGAACATAGGCAAAACACTCTCTGACATACATCATAGCAGGATCCTCTATGACCCACCTCCCAGAATATTGGAAATAAAAGCAAAAATAAACAAATGGGACCTAATTAACCTTAAAAGCTTCTGCACATCAAAGGAAACTATTAGCAAGGTGAAAAGAGAGCCTTCAGAAAGGGAGAAAATATTAGCAAATGAAGCAACTGACAAACAACTAATCTCAAAAATATACAAGCAACTCCTACAGCTCAACTCCAGAAAAATAAATGACCCAATCAAAAAATGGGCCTAAGAACTAAATAGACATTTCTCCAAAGAAGACATACAGATGGCTAACAAACACATGAAAAGATGCTCAACATCACTCATTATCAGAGAAATGCAAATCAAAACCACTATGAGGTACCATCTCACACCAGTTAGAATGGCTGCAATCCAAAAGTCTACAAATAATAAATGCTGGAGAGGGTGTGGAGAAAAGGGAACCCTCTTACACTGTTGGTGGGAATGCAAACTAGTACAGCCACTATGGAGAACAGTGTGGAGATTCCTTAAAAAATCAGGAAATAGAACTGCCTTATGATCCAGCAATCCCACTGCTGGGCATACACACTGAGGAAACCAGAAGGGAAACAGACACGTGTACCCCAATGTTCCATCACAGCACTGTTTATAATAGCCAGGACATGGAAACAACCTAGATGCCCATCAGCAGATGAATGGATAAGAATGCTGTGTTACATATACACAATGGAGTATTACTCAGCCATTAAAAAGAATACATTTGAATCAGTTCTAATGAGGTGGATGAAACTGGAGCCTATTATACAGAGTGAAGTAAGCCAGAAGGAAAAAACACCAATACAGTATACTAACGCATATATATGGAATTTAGAAAGATGGTAACAATAACCCTGTGTATGAGACAGCAAAAAGAGACACTGATGTATAGAACAGTCTTATGGACTATGAGGGAGAGGGAGAGGGTGGGAAGATTTAGCAGAATAGCATTGAAACATGTAAAATATCATGTATGAAATGAGATGCCAGTCCAGGTTCGATGCACAATACTGGATGCTTGGGGCTAGTGCACTGGGACGACCCAGAAGGATGGTATGGGGAGGAGGAGGGAGAAGGGTTCAGGATGGGGAACACATGTATACCTGTGGTGGAGTCATTTTGATATTTGGCAAAACTAATACAATTATGTAAAGTTTAAAAATAAAATAAAATTAAAAAAAAAAAGAATTCATCAGTATTTAAAAAAAAAAAAGAAAATATCTGAATCCATTCACTTGAGGTGTCCAGTTTTTCTTTCATTAACCATACTATTCAGACATTCTCCATACCTGATCATTGTACCAAAACTTCTGTAAAACTTGGTTCCTCCTATCTTTTTGTCAGAGCAGTCTTTTTGCAATACTTGAGAAGTGTCTCCTCATGATTAAATACATCTTAGAATGAAAGACTTGATGAAGAAAACATAATTCTCCACTACTGAATTATTCATTTTTCCCAGTCAGTAGCACACATTTTAGAATTGCAATATAAGGGATTCTTGTGCAGCACCTCACTGTTAACCTATGTTTACTAATTCCTACTTCTCATAGTTTTGAAAGTCAAAGGTCAGCTATTATTGGGGCTGGTGCACTGGGATGACCCAGAGGGATGGTATGGGGAGGGAGGTGGGAGGAGGGTTCAGGATGGGGAATACATGTATACCTGTGGCAGATTCATTTGGATATATGGCAAAACCAATACAATATTGTAATGTTAAAAAATAAAATAAAATTTAAAAAATAAAATTAAGCTCTAGGGGATTCATGGTTTCATAAACCGGTGACATCAGTTTATGAAAACATATAACCATATATGTTTACTTTACTTTTAGAAAGCTGTTCTTTTAGAAACAATGGAAAATTAGTGAAGTAAAGGGACACAAGTACAGAGTTTGTATTTCATCTGGCTACAGCTCCACCATCTTGTTCTCTCATCTCACGATAGTTTTAGAGTACAGAATCCACAGTGGCAGTAGGTGTGCTATAAAATGTGAGTTCAGACATACACCTGAGGGCAAGCTCAGTGATTTTAGCACAGCTGATCTAAAGCATGGATTTAGTATTGGCCAGATACATGGTTCAAATATTAAGAAAATTATTTATGGTGTGCCAATTCTAGAGAACAAGATCTGTGGTTGTGTAACATTTGCTGTAGAATGCAAGTTCAGTTGTGGAAAGAGGTATGCTCCACAATGCAACTGAGCAGTTTTAGTCATCTTGTGGTAGAGTACATGCTCAATAGTGGCAGGAACTGTGCTCTAGTGTTCATTCAGTAGTGGTTGGAAGCATGTTGCCATTGCCAATGGGATAGCTTCAGACAGCCTGTTCTAAAGTGCAAGCACACTGGTGGCAGAATGTATGCTCCAGATTGCAAGCTAAGTAGTTTCAGGACTTCTATGCTAGAGCTCAGACACAGTAGTGATGTATGCAGGCTGCAAAGTGCCATCCTACTATTTGTGTCATGTCTGCTCTAGAGCACAGTCTTAGTAGTGGTGGGGAGAATTCTCAAAAGTACAATCTCAGGAGATGAAGAACGAGTTCTCTAAAGCAAAGATTCAGTATTCAAACCATGCCTGCTCTAGACCATAGGTCTGTATTACCAGGGGTATGTCCAAAGTGTGTTTCAATGTTGAGATGCATGCTGAAGAGCTAAGTTCAGCAGATGAAGCATGCCTGCATTACATGTTCTTCAGAGTGTTGTCTCAGGAGTTGCAGTACACTTGCTTAAGACTGCAGACTCAATAATTGAGGGACATGTTCTCTTGAATGCTGGGTTTTTATTTTTGGATGCATATCCAGAGATCAAACAGAGAAAATGTGATACACCTGCTCTGCCACACAAGCTCAGTAGGGGGAAGACAAGTCCTCAACAGTGCAAGCACAAGGGTTGTGGCATATGTGTGTTGTGATGCATGATCAATTGAGGCAGGAAATATGAAGTATACACCAGGTCTGTAGTTGTGGCAGATCATCCATAGATGTACACTACTCACAACTTACACAGTCTAGAGTGCTGGATGACTAGCAGCATAATGGCTGGTATGAAATGCCACTGGAGTAATTGTTGCACACACCTTTTAGAGCAATACCTCAAGGAAGTGACTTTTAATGCTTCAGAATTCAAAGTCACTAGTGGTCACACAGTTGATCTAGAATGGTGGTTCACTCGTGGTAGGATATGTGTTTTACAATGCAGCCTCCATTTTCCTGGAATAGGTCCTCCAGAGTGCAAATTCAGTAGTTGGGACACATGCTCTAGAGTACAGGAAGAAGAGTGGGGGGAAATATGCAACAGCGGGCAAGCCAAGTCATTGGCAAATTTCAGCTGCTGAGTGTGGGATCACTAGTTTAAGCACACAGGCCATGGAGTGAGATTAGTAGTAGTGGAACTCATGGTCTATAAGGCAGGCTCAGAAGTGATAAAACAGTGTACCAGGGTGCAAAATCAGTAGCTCAACCATGAGTGTTTTGGGGCCTGGGCTTACAAGTGGCAAGACACATGCTTCAGAGTGCAAAATTAGTAATGGCCACACACATGCTCTAGGCCACATGCTCACTAGCTGTGCCATGCCTGCTTAGTGTAAGGGCTCAGAAGTGACAGATGTGCTATAGTACTAGAATTTATACTGCTGGGATGCATGATTCAGTGTGCAGGTGTGTAGTTAAGGCATTCTTACTCTACAGCATAGTCTCAGTAGTGTCAGAACATTGACTCTTGAAGGCACACACAGTCATGATGAGAAATATGCTTCTGAGTAAACCTCAGTAGTGCAAAACCCATGATAAAATGTGTGCACTCTGTAGTCATGAGATCTGTACTCCCAATTGCAAGTTCAGTTACTGTGGCATGTGTGCAACTAGAGGATGTTCTCAGTAGAGCCCGGATGCCTGCACTTGAGCTCATGCTCAGTAGAGGTGTACCATGTCCTCCAGTGTTCAAACTCACTATGTCTATAGGAGTGCTGGCTCAGTTGTCTCCAGAAGTAAATAAACTTCAGAGTGCAAGTTCAGTAATTGTTTAGGCACACCTGAACTACAGCGCAGGTTGAGAAGTGGCCTGACTTACCTATAAAGCAACAAGATAATTATTGTGATATTTATGCTTTAGAGTGAAAGTTAAGCAGGTTATGAAGTCTTGTTCTAGAAGGCAATTTCAGTAGTGCAGGGATGCAGAATCCAGAGTGTAATATACCAAAAGTGTATGTGTACTTACAACAGGCATGTTTTGGGGACAGGCTCAGTAGTGGCAGGCCATATTCTCGTAAGAACCCGGGTTCAGGAGTGATGGGATGTATGCTCTACTGTGCAGTCTCAGTGACAGCAAGGCACTTGTTCTAAATCTTGTTAATAATCTCAATAGTGGCAGAAAGGGTGATCCAGATTGGAAACTAAGTAGTTCCAGCGTGCGTCCTCTAGATGGCGGTCTCCGTATTGACAAGCGAGTATTCCAGAGTGCAAGCTCCTTGTTTGTAGCATGTGTGGTTTGAAATTGGAGAAGGAAATGGCAACCCACTCCAATATTCTTGCCTGGAGAATCCCGTGAACAAGGGGCCTGGTGGGCTGCTCTCCATAGGTTCACACGGAGTCGGACAAGACTAAAGCGACTTAGCATGCATGCATGCATTGGAGAAGGAAGTGGCAACCCACTCTAGTATTCTCGTCCGGAGAATCCCAGGGATAGGGGAGCCTGGTGGGCTGCTGTCTATGTGGTCACACAGAGTCGGACACGACTGAAGTGACTTAGCAGCAGCAGCAGTGGTTTGAAATCAGTGGTCAGTAGTTGTGAAAAACTTCTTGCATTTTCAGTCGTTATGGCATGCCAGGTCCAGACAGCAGGCACAATTGGTTGTGATACTTATGTTCTAGAGTTGTAATGTATGTTCCAGAGTGCAAGCTAATTAGTATACCTGTTCTAATTCAATTCTCAGTAAAAGCAGAATGCAAAGTCGTGATTTCAACCTCAGTAGTTGCTGCATGGATAATCAGAAGTAGTGGTTCATACACTCATGAGTGCCAGATCATGAGTTGCAGCATAATTGCCACAGAGTGGCGCACAACACTGGTAAGGAGCATACTTCAGAATGCAAACTAAGTAGTTGCTGGATGCATACTACAGAGGGTGAGTTCAGTAGCTTTGCTGCATGCATGTTTCACACTGTGAGCTCAATAGTACTTGATGGTATTATATTGACAGTATGCCTACTTTAGAGTACTTGCTTAGGAGTGGAAGAATGCATACCTTTGAATCTAAACTCTGTAGACTGGTCCTAGGTTGGCAGTGACATATGAGATGGAGTTCAATTTTTCCCCAGTAAATACCTCAACAGATTGTCAGGATATGGAGTAACTTTCACTAAAGAAGTTCTATATGCTGGCAGAGGACACCAGAAAGGCCAATCAATTTGCTCATAATGAGGTAGGAGAAGAGATAAACAAGAAAAGAGAGACAAAGAATTTAGGATCAAGACTGATTCTAGAACCAGACATGCAACAATGGACTGGTTCTGAATTGTAACCCTGATTATTTAAATTAGATGCACAGCACATCATGTGAAATGCCAGACTGGATGAAGCACAATCTGGAATCAAAATTGCTGGGAGAAAATAGCAATAACCTCAGATACACAGATGACAAAACCCATATAGCAGAAAGTGAAGAGGGACTAAAGAGCCTCTTGATGAAAGTGAAACAGGAGAGTGAAAAAGCTGGCTTAAAACTCGACATTCAGAAATGAAGATCATGGCTTCTGGTCCCATGATTTCATGGCAAGTAGATGGGGAAACAATGGAAACGCTGAGAGACTTTATTTTCTTGGCTCCAAAATCACTGTAGATGGTGGCTGCAGCATAAAATTAAAAGATACTTGCTTCTTGGAAGAAAAACTATGACCAACCTAGACAGGATATTTAAAACCAGAGACATTACTTTGCCAACAAAAGTCTTTCTAGTCCAAGCTATAATTTTTCCAGTAGTCATGCATGGATGTGAGAGTTGGAATATAAAGAAAGCTGAGCCCTGAAAAATTGATGCTTTTGAAGTGTGGTGTTGGAGAAGACTCTTGAGAGTTCCTTGGACAGCAAGGGAATAAAATAAGTTAGTAAGAAATTCAGTCCTGAATATTTATTGGAAGGACTGATGTTAAAGCTGAAGCTACAATACTTTGGCCACCTGATGCAAAAAACTGAATCTTGCAAACGACCCCAGTGCTGGGAAAGATTGAAGGCAGAAGGAGAACAAGATGACAGAGGATGAGATTGAGTCAATCACTGACTGAATGGAGATGAGTTTGAGCAAGCTATGGAAGTTGGTGATGGACAGAGGAGCCTGGTGTGCCACAGTTCTTGGGGTTACAAATAGTTGGACACGACTGAGCAACTGAACTGAACTTGTGTTGGGGATAGAGAGTCAATTCCTAGGCAGATTGATAAGAAGTCTGCCCTCCCCAAAGAGGAGAAAAGTGTCTGGATTCTTGAGGAGGAGATAGGGTTCTGGAATTCTCAAGGAGGAGACAAGGGCAAACATGTTTGCTTGCTTGCTTGTTTGTTTTTCTCTATATTCCTTAGTCTTAGTCATATAAAATGTTTTTTTTTTCCCCCTTTACCCCTGGAACTGATGATTACATAACAAACAACTCAGTTTAAACTCTGTAATTGGGATTATACAGCAACAATGTATCATGCTTGAGGACAGTTTCTCCTCCCTGAAAACCTTCTGATGAATCCTAATATTTTAGAAGCTATATAATGGGAGTGGGTCTGGTAGGATCTTTCTATTGTTAAATTCTAATCCTGTTATCCTAAAATATAAATTGTGGGAGTAGGTCTGGTAAAATTTTCACAAACTTGAGACATTCTTTTGATTTATTATAATCACTAAATTAAAATGTATGTAACTCCCTTGCTCACACTAGTAAGGGTGGTATTCTCCAGCCCTCTTCTGATGTCCATGTCAGAAGCTTTCTCTGTTCCTTTTCTTACTTTAATAAAACTCTGCTATGCAAGAGCTCTTGAGTGATCAAGCCTGGTCCTTGGTCCTGAAGTTAAATCTTCTTCAGAGATCTTGAATCCGGCACTATCCATCTTAAGCTATTAGAGAAGGAGAAGTTTCCATACCACAGGAAACCTTCTCAGAGGCTGACTCAGTGGGCCACTTTGGAATCTCAGAGGCTGGTGAACCACCTCCCCACCCCCAAAAAAAAAATCATCTAAGAATTCAAGCCAAAAAGGTAATTATTAGTGGAGAATTGCCCCAAAGTCTCGTGTCCACCCACAATGAGTGGGGGCTATGTAAAAAGAGGCACCCTCTGCATCTTCAGTCCTTAGAATAAAGATGAGGTTTGAATGCTCTGAGGACATGCTAAGAGAACTAATGTGATGTAGCAGGCTGAAACACATCATGCCAGAGAGAAAAAAATATAAAAAGAAAAGGAATATTCCCATGAGAAGGCTCGAAGACCACACTGTGACCCGTGACCTGCTTAAAGAACAGACTGTGCCCTAGTATTTACAGAAGGAGAGCAAGCTAGCTTCCATTATGGTCCTCCCAGGAGGCAAAGATTCAGAATGTTGACAACCAGAGGCAGGCCCAGGAGACTGCATCTCCTGCCAAGCTGTGAGCAGACTCTATCCATGAGCAGGCTCTAACCATGGCTTCCAGGGATCTGGGACAGTTTATAGGTGCCAAGAGTGTCATAACCTGAGAGCATCTCCTCTGAGGAGATGCACAGCTCACCATGCATGGACTGTATCCTTGTGGAGTATCTGAGAAACTGACCAGAATGAACCTGAGCAGTGCACAAAAAACATAGCCCACCAGAGATTATGACATCACATCTATCCTGAGAGCCTGAGTGGCTCTCTGGAACACTGTAATCTGGAACATCCTGGAACCTGAGCAGCTTGGACCAGGGAAGTGCATTAGACAAAAAGCCCACCTGGGACTATGCTTGGGCAGAACACCAGGCCACTTTGGCCTGGGAAGAGCAGGAGATGCATGGCTCAACTGGAACTGGGCAGTCATAGAACACCCAGAAATATGAGCAGCTTGGGCCTTGGAAGTGCAGGAGACAAAGAACCCACCTGGGACTGTGCCCCAACAGAGAACTGGGGAGTCTGGACTGCTTGGGCCTGGAAAGAGCAAGAGATACATGGCTCAGCTGGGACTGGGCCTTCAAGAACACCCGGGAATCTGAGCAGCTCGGACCTGGGAAGTGCAGAGACACACGGCCAACCTGGGACTGCACCCCTAGCACAGGACGGACCCTAGGTAGCTTGGGCCTGGGAAGTGCATGAGATACATGGCCCTCCTGTGACTGTGCCCTCACGGGGCACCCAGGAGCTTGAGTGGTTGGACCTGAGAAGGGCACATCACCTTTGACTTTGGCAGACCCTCTGCTGTCCATTTACTACAAGGGCTACCCACAAATCCCAGTGGTATTTGTTTGCAGTGTTCCTGCCTCTCCACAGCACAACAGAACAAATGACCCTGAATAGGATCTACTGTTACCTCTTTCTATCAGGGCTTAGATTAGACATTGAAGAGACTTGCAAGCAGAGGAGGCCAGCCTAAGTAAAGATAAGACAGGAGAGCCACTCCAGAAGTGGCAGGTGCAACAGATTAAAATCAAGCAGTAAAATTGCATTTAAGGACAATTGCGGACTTTGAGAAAAAGTGCAAGCTAGAACAAGGAATAACCTGACACTGAACTGACCCCACAATATTTTTTCTAATTTTTGTGTTTGATTATGTTTCAGTTTATTTTATATTGTACATTTGGGAGTCCAAATTCTAGTTTAGATTTTTTAATTTTTGCTGTCTGATATTTGTTATTAATTTTGTAGCATTAAGAGTCTATTTCTAATATCCATTTTCACTCAGGGATTTGATTACAGGCTTGATTGTTCTTTCTTTTTGAGTTTCTTTTCTCCTCCTGATCACCTCTATCTAGCTCTTTCCTCTTCTTTTCTATATATAATGCTGTGAATCTCTTTGAGTGTTCAGGTTGCGGAGTTATTTTCCCTCTAACATGGGGTTTTGTCTTCTGTGCAATGTTGAAAGTGTAGTCTTGAGGGCACTGAAAGAGGGGGACCAAAAACCAGAGGCAGGTAGCTCAGTTCCAGAACTTTGGATCATCATAGAACCCCTGGTCCCAGGGAATAGCAATAGACAAGATCCCATCCAAAAGGATACATGCCTATACTGAAAGCAAGCTCCATCGAAGAGCAGCAAGCTCCAGTGCAAGACAACCCATGCTAATCTTCCAGCAAAACAAGAACACACTCAAGAAAATTACAAGGAAGTCTTCTAAGTTCAGTCACTCAGTTGTGTCAGACTCTTTGCAACCCCATGGGCTGCAGCACACAAGGCCTTCCTGTCAATCACCAACTCCCAAAGTTTTAGCAACTCATGTCCACTGAGTCAGTGATGCCATCCAACCATCTCATCCTCTGTCCTACTTTTCTCCTCTGGACCTCAATCTCTCCCAGCATCAGGGTCTTTTCAAATGAGTCAGCTCTTCACATCAGGTGGCCAAAGTATTGGAGTTTCAGCTTCAGCATCAGTTCTTCCAATGAATATTCAGGACTGAACTCCTTTAGGATGGACTTGTCGGATCTCCTTGAGAGACTTGAGGGACTCTCAAGAGACTTCTCCAACACTACAGTTCAAAAGCATCAATTTTTTGATGCTCAATTTCTTTATAGTCCAACTCTCATATCTATACATGACTACTAGAAAAACCATAGTTTTACTAGACAGACGTTTTTCGGAAAAGTAATGTCTTTGCTTTTTATATGCTGCCTAGGTGGGTCATAACTTTCCTTCCAAGGAGTAAGCATTTTTGAATTTCATGGCTTCAATCACCATCTGCAGTGATTCTGGAGCCCTTCAAAGGAAAGTCAAACACTGATTGCCCATCTATTTGCCATAAAGTGATGGGATCAGATGTCATGATCTTAGTTTTCAGAATGCTGAGCTTTAAGCCAACATTTCACTCTCCTCTTTGGATTTCATTAAGTGGCTCTTTAGTTTTTCCCTTTCTGCCATAAGGGTGGTGTCATCTGCATATCTGAGGTTATTTCTCCTGGAAAACTTGATTCCAGCTTGTGCTTTATGCAGCACAGTGTTTCTCATGAGGTACTCTGCATAGAAGTTAAATAAGCAGAGTGACAATATACAGCCTTGACATACTCCTTTTCCTATGTGGAAACAGTCATTTCATGTCCTGTTCAAACTGCTCCTTCTGGCCTGCATAGAGGCTTCTTAAGAGGCAGGTCAGCTGCTCTGGTATTCCCATCTATTTCAGAATTTTCCAACGTTTATTATAATCCACACAGTCAAAGTTTTTGAAATAATCAATAAGGCAGAAGTAGATCCTTTTCTGGAACCCCCTTGTTTTATTGATGATCCAGCGGATGCTGGCCATTTAATCTCTGCTTCCTCTGACTTTTAAAAAACCAGCTTGAACATTTGGAAGTTTATGGTTCATGTATTGCTGAAGCATGGCTGGAAAATTTTTAGCATTATTTTACTAGCATGTGAGATGAGTGCAATTGTGCGGTAGTTTGAGCATTCTTTGGCATTGCCTTTCTTTGGGATTGGAATGAAAACTGACCTTTTCCAGTCCCAAGCCACTGCTGAGTTTTTCAAATTTGCTGACATATCGAGTGCAGCACTTCCATAGCATAATCTTTTAGGATTTGAAATAGCTCAACTGCAATTCTATCACTTCCACTAACTTTGTTCATAGTGATGCTTCTTAAGGCCCACTTGACTTCACATTCCAAGATGTCTGGATCTAGGTGAATGATCATCACGTCATCATGATTATTTGGGTTTTGAAGATCTTTTATGTACAGTTCTTCTGTGTATTCTTTGCCACCTTTTCTTAATATCTTCTGCAGCTTTTAGGTCCATACTATTTCTATCCTTATTATGCCTATCTTTGCATGAAATATTCCTTTGGTATCTCATGTTTTCTTGAAGTGATCTCTAGTCTTTCCCATTTTATTGCTTTCCTCTATTTCTTTGCACTGATCACTAAGGAAGGCTTTCATATCTCTCCTTGATATTCTTTGCAACTCTATTCAAACGGGTATATCTTTCCTTCTCTCCTTTGCCTTTCCTTCTCTTCATTTCACAGCTATTTGTAAGGCTTCCTCAGGCACACATTTTGCCTTTTTGCATTCCTTTTTCTTGGGGATGGTCTTGATCCCTGTCACCTGTACAATGTCATGAACCACCGTCCATAGTTCATCAGGCACTCTATCAGATCTAGTCCTTTAAATTTATTTCTCACTTCCACTGTATACTCATAAAGGATTTGATATAGGTCATTCCTGAATGGTCTAATGGCTTTCCCTACTTTCTTAAATTTAAGTCTGAATTTGGCTATAAGTCAGATCCTGGTCTTGTTTTTCCTGATCTGAGCTACAGTCAGCTCCTGGTCTTGTTTTTTTTTTTTTTTTTTAATTAATTTTTTTATGCTCTTTAGGAGGAGTAAGCATCTTTTAATTTCATGGCTGTAGTCACTATCTGCAGTGATTTTGTAGCCCATCCAAAATAAAGTCTGTCACCATTTCCACTGTTTTTGCATCTATTTGCCATGAAGTAATGGGACAGGATGCCATGATTTCAGTAAATATCCAAATTCCTCCTTTTTTAGTATGTTTAGTAACAATGGCATCTTATTCATTCTCATTTCAGTAAATAAATCTACTCTTTTCGATGTTTAGTTTACCTAATATTATTTTTACTATTTTTGTTTCATGTTCAATTTTCTGTATTCGTTTTATTTTTATATTAACTTCAGATCAGATCATATCAGTCACTCAGTCATGTCTGACTCTTTGTGACCCCATGAATCCCAGCACGCCAGGCCTCCCTGTTCATCATCAACTCCTGGAGTTCACTCAGACTCACGTCCATCGAGTCAGTGATGCCATCCAGCCATCTCATCCTCTGTCATCCACTTCTCCTCTGCCCTCAATCCCTCCCAGCATCAGAGTCTTTCCAAAAGTCAACTCTTCGTATGAGGTGGCCAAAGTACTGGAGTTTCAGCTTTAGCATAATTCCTTCCAAAGAAATTCCAGGGCTGATCTTCTTCAGAATGCACTGGTTGGATCTCCTTGCAGTCCAAAGGACTCTCAAGAGTCTTCTCCAACACCACAGTTCAAAAGCATCAATTGTTCAGCACTCAGCCTTCTTCACAGTCCAACTCTCACATACATACATGACCACAGGAAAAACCATAGCTTTGACTAGGCCAAACTTTGTTGGCAAAGTACTTTCTCTGCTTTTGAATATGCTATCAAGGTTGGTCATAACTTTCCTTCCAAGGAATAAGCGTCTTTTAATTTCATGGCTGCAGTCGTCATCTGCAGTGATTTTGGAGCCCAGAAAAATAGTCTGACACTGTTTCCACTGTTTCTCCCTCTATTTCCCATGAAGTGAGGGGACCAGATACCATGATCTTCATTTTCTGAATACTGAGCTTTAAGCCAACTTTTTCACTCTCCTCTTCACTTTCATCAAGAGGCCGTGTAGTTCCTCTTCACTTTCTATCATAAGCGTGTTGTAATCTGCATATCTAAGGTTACTCATATTTCTCCTGGCAATCTTGATTCCAGCTTGTGTTTCTTCCAGTCCAGCGTTTCTCATGATGTGTTCTGCATATAAGTTAAATAAACAGGGTGACAATATACAGCCTTGGCGTACTCCTTTTCCTATTTGGAACCAGTCTGTTGTTCCATGACCAGTTCTAACTGTTGCTTCCTGACCTGCATACAAATTTCTCAAGAGGCAGATGAGGTGGTCTGGTATTCCCATCTCTTGAAGAATTTTCTACAGTTTATTGTGATCCACACAGTCAAAGGCTTTGGCATAGTCAATAAAGCAGAAATAGATGCTTTTCTGGAACTCTCTTGCTTTTTCCATGATCCAGCGGATGTTGGCAATTTGTCTCTGGCTCCTCTGCCTTTTCTAAAACCAGCTTGAACATCAGGAAGTTCAAGGTTCACATATTGCTGAAGCCTGGCTTGGAGAATTTTGAGCATTACTTTACTAGCGTGTGAGATGAGTGCAATTGTGTGGTAGTTTGAGCATTCTTTGGCATTGCCTTTCTTTGGGATTGGAATGAAAACTGACCCTTTCCAGTCCTGAGGCCACTGCTGAGTTTTCCAAATTTGCTGGCATATTGAGTGCAGCACTTTCACAGCATCATCTTTCAGGATTTTGAAATAGCTCAACTGGAATTCCATCACCTCCACTAGCTTTGTTCAGAGTGATGCTTTTGATAAGGCCCACTTGACTTCACATTCCAGAATGTCCGGCTCTAGATCAGTGATCACACCCTCGTGATTATCTTGGATGTGAAGATCTTTTTGTACAGTTCTTCTGTGTATTCTTCCCATCTGTTCTTAATATCTTCTGCTTCTGTTAGTTCCATACCATTTCTGTACTTTATCAGAGCCCATTTTTGCATGAAATGTTCCTTTGGTATCTCTGATTTTCTTGAAGAGATCTCTAGTCTTTCCCATTCTGTTGTTTTCCTCTATTTCTTTGCATTGATTCCATACTAATATTCACTCATTTCCTTTTTCTTCTTTCTGTGAAATTAGATTTTTTTTCAGCTTTTGAAGAAGGCATTAACTTCTTCCCAGAACTGAAGAGCTTTCTTTTTATGTTAGCTTAAATATATATGGGTTCTTCTGCTGTATCTGATGACTTTCTATACTGGGTTTTCATTTTAAATCACCTCAGAATATGTTCTAATTTCCCCTGTGAGGTATTCTTCGCCTCCTCAAGCCCTTCAGAATGTGCTCTTTAATTTTCAGCACATATGATCCCAGTGGAGGCTTTGGCAGTTAAAGCAGAAATAGATCTTTCTGGAACTCTCTTGCTTTTTCAAAACCAGTGGATGTTGAATTTGATCTCTAAGCTCTCTGCCTTTTCTAAACCATCATTCAGAAAGTTCCGAAGCACGTATTGCTGGCCTGGTTTGGAGAATTTTGAGCATTACTTTACTAGTGTGTGAGATGAGTGCAATTGTGTGGTAGTTTGAGCATTCTTTGGCATTGCCTTTCTTTGGGATTGGAATGAAAACTGACCCTTTCCAGACTGAGGCCACTGCTGAGTTTTCCAAATTTGTTGGCATATTGAGTGCCTCCTTTCACAGCATCATCTTTCAGGATTTGAAATAGCTCAACTGGAATTCCATTTCTACAGTTGTTCAGAGTGATGCTTGGTAAGGCCCACTTGACTTCACATTCCTGAATGTCCGGCTCCTAGATCAGTGATCACAACATCGTGATTATCTTGGTTGTAAGATCTCTTTTTGCATGTTCTTCTGTGTATTCTTTCCCATCTCTGATTTTCTTGAAGAGATTCCATACCATTTTCTCCTTCTGAATGTTTTTCCTCTGGATTTTGCCAACTTTTCCTCTCCTCTTTCACTTTCATCAAGAGGCTTTTTAGTTTCCTCTTCACTTTCTGCCATAAGGGTGGTGTCATCTGCATATCTGAGGTTATTGATATTTCTCTGGCAATCTTGATTCCAGCTTGTGTTTCTTCAGTCCAGCGTTTCTCATGATGTACTCTGCATATAAGTTAAATAAACAGGGTGACAATATACAGCCTTGGCGTACTCCTTTTCCTATTTGGAACCAGTCTGTTGTTCCATGTCCAGTTCTAACTATTTGCTTCTGTGCCACAGTTCTTGGGGTTACAAATAGTTGGACATGACTGAGCAACTGAACTGAACTTGTGTTGGGGATAGAGAGTCAATTCCTAGGCAGATTGATAAGAAGTCTGCCCTCCCAAAGAGGAGAAAAGTGTCTGGATTCTTGAGGAGGAGATAGGGTTCTGGAATTCTCAAGGAGGGAGACAAGGGCAAACATGTTTGCTTGCTTGCTTGTTTGTTTTTCTCTATATTCCTTAGTCTTAGTTATATAAAATGTTGTGGTTTTTTTTCCCTTTACCCATGGAATTGATGATTACATAGCAAACAACTCAGTTTAACTCTGTAATTGGGATTATACAGCAACAATGTATCATGCTTGAGGACAGTTTCTCCTCCCTGAAAACCTTCTGATGAATCCTAATATTTTAGTAGCTATATAATGGGAGTGGGTCTGGTAGGATCTTTCTATTGTTAAATACTAATCCTGTTATCCTAAAATATAAATTGTGGGAGTAGGTCTGGTAAAATTTTCACAAACTTGAGACATTCTTTTGATTTATTATAATCACTAAATTAAAATGTATGTAACTCCCTTGCTCACACTAGTAAGGGTGGTATTCTCCAGCCCTCTTCTAATGTCCATGTCAGAAGATTTCTCTGTTCCTTTTCTTACTTTAATAAAACTATGCTATGCAAGAGCTCTTGAGTGATCAACCCTGGTCCTTGGTCCTGAAGTTAAATCTTCTTCTTCATAGATCTTGAATCGGGCACTATCCATCTTAAGCTAGTAGAGAAGGAGAGGTTTCCATACCACAGGAAACCTTCTCAGAGGCTGATTCAGTGGCCCAATTTGGAATCTCAGAGGGTGGTATAACCACCCCCCCCAAAAAAAATCATCTCAGAATTCAAGCTAAAAAGGCAATTATTAGTGGAGAATTGCCCCCAAAGTCTTGTGTCCACCCACAATGAGTGGGGGCTATGTAAAGAGGCACCCTCTGCATCTTCAGTCCTTAGAATAAAGATGAGGTTTGAATGCTCTAAGGAAATGCTAAGAGAACTAATGTGATGTAGCAGGCTGAAACACATCATGCCAGAGAGAAAAAAATATAAAAAGAAAAGGAATATTCCCATGAGAAGGCTCGAAGACCACACTGCGACCCATGACCTGCTTAAAGAACAGACTGTGCCCTAGTATTTACAGAAGGAGAGCAAGCTAGCTTCCATTATGGTCCTCCCAGGAGGCAAAGATTCAGAATGTTGACAACAGAGGCAGAGGCAGGCCCAGGAGACTGCATCTCCTGCCAAGCTGTGAGCAGAATCTATCAAGGAGCAGGCTCTAACCATGGCTTCCAGGGATCTGGGACAGTTTACAGGTGCCAAGAGTGTCATAACCTGAGAGCATCTCCTCTGAGGAGATGCACAGCTCACCATGCATGGACTGTATCCTTGTGGAGTATCTGAGAAATGACCAGAATGAACCTGAGCAGTGCACAAAAAACATAGCCTACCAGAGATTATGACATCACATCTATCCTGAGAGCCTGAGTGGCTCTCTGGAACATTGTACTCTGGAACATCCTGGAACCTGAGCAGCTTGGACCAGGGAAGTGCATTAGACAAAAAGCCCACCTGGGACTATGTTTGGGCAGAACACCAGGCCACTTTGGCCTGGGAAGAGCAGGAGATGCATGGCTCAACTGGAACTGGGCATTAATAGAACACCCAGAAATATGAGCAGCTTGGGCCTTGGAAGTGCAGGAGACAAAGAACCCACCTGGTACTGTGCCCCGACAGAGAACTGGGGAGTCTGGACTGCTTGGGCCTGGAAAAAGCAAGAGATACATGGCTCAACTGGGACTGGGCCTTCAAGAACACCCGGGAATCTGAGCAGCTTGGACCTGGGAAGTGCAGGAGACACACGGCCAACCTGGGACTGCACCCTAGCACAGGACGGACCCTAGGTAGCTTGGGCCTGGGAAGTGCATGAGATACATGGCCCTCCTGTGACTGTGCCCTCATGGGGCACCCAGGAGCTTGAGTGGTTGGACCTGAGAAGGGCACATCACCTTGGACTTTGGCAGACCCTCTGCTGTCCATTTACTACAAGGGCTACCCACAAATCCCAGTGGTATTTGTTTGCAGTGTTCCTGCCTCTCCACAGCACAACAGAACAAATGACCTAAATAGGGTCTACTGTTACCTCTTTCTATCAGGGCTTAGATTAGACATTGAAGAGACTTGCAAGCAGAGGAGGCCAGCCTAAGTAAAGATAAGACAGGAGAGCCACTCCAGAAGTGGCAGGTGCAACAGATTACAATCAAGCAGTAAAATTGCATTTAAGGACAATTGCGGACTTTGAGAAAAAGTGCAAGCTAGAACAAGGAATAACCTGACACTGAACTGACCCCACAATATTTTTTCTAATTTTTGTGTTTGATTATGTTTCAGTTTATTTTATATTGTACATTTGGGAGTCCAAATTCTAGTTTAGATTTTTTTAATTTTTGCTTTCTGATATTTGTTATTAATTTTGTAGCATTAAGAGTCTATTTCTAATATCCATTTTCACTCAGGGATTTGATTACAGGCTTGATTGTTCTTTCTTTTGAGTTTCTTTTCTCCTCCTGATCACCTCTATCTAGCTCTTTCCTCTTCTTTTCTATATATAATGCTGTGAATCTCTTTGAGTGTTCAGGTTGTGGAGTTATTTTCCCTCTAACATGGGGTTTTGTCTTCTGTGCAATGTTCAAAGTGTAGTCTTGAGGGCACTGAAAGAGGGGGACCAAAACCAGAGGCAGGTAGCTCAGTTCCAGAACTTTGGACCATAATAGAACCCTGGCCCCAGGGAATAGCAATAGACAAGATCCCATCAAAAGGATACATGCCTACACTGAAAGCAAGCTCCATCCAAAAGCAGCAAGCTCCAGTGCAAGACAACCCATGCTAATCTTCCAGCAAAACAAGAACACACTCAAGAAAATTACAAGGAAGTCTTCTAAGTTCAGTCACTCAGTTGTGTCAGACTCTTTGCAGCCCCATGGGCTGCAGCACACAAGGCCTTCCTGTCAATCACCAACTCCCAAAATTTTTCACAACTCATGTCCACTGAGTCAGTGATGCCATCCAACCATCTCATCCTCTGTCCTACTTTTCTCCTCTGGACCTCAATCTCTCCCAGCATCAGGGTCTTTTCAAATGAGTCAGCTCTTCACATCAGGTGGCCAAAATATTGGAGTTTCAGCTTCAGCATCAGTTCTTCCAATGAATATTCAGGACTGATCTCCTTTAGGATGGACTTGTCGGATCTCCTTGCAGTACAAGGGACTCTCAAGAGACTTCTCCAACACTACAGTTCAAAAGCATCAATTTTTTGATGCTCAATTTCTTTATAGTCCAACTCTCATATCTATACATGACTACTAGAAAAACCATAGTTTTACTAGACAGACATTTTTGGAAAAGTAATGTCTTTGCTTTTTATATGCTGCCTAGGTGGGTCATAACTTTACTTCCAAGGAGTAAGCATTTTTGAATTTCATGGTTTCAATCACCATCTGCAGTGATTCTGGAGCCCTTCAAAGGAAAGTCAAACACTGATTGCCCATCTATTTGCCATAAAGTGATGGGATCAGATGTCATGATCTTAGTTTTCAGAATGCTGAGCTTTAAGCCAACATTTTACTCTCCTCTTTGGATTTCATTAAGTGGCTCTTTAGTTTTTCCCTTTCTGCCATAAGGGTGGTGTCATCTGCATATCTGAGGTTATTTCTCTGGAAAACTTGATTCCAGCTTGTGCTTTATCCAGCACAGTGTTTCTCATGAGGTACTCTGCATAGAAGTTAAATAAGCAGAGTGACAATATACAACCTTGACATACTCCTTTTCCTATGTGGAAACAGTCATTTCATGTCCTGTTCAAACTGCTCATTCTGGCCTGCATAGAGGCTTCTCAAAGGCAGGTCAGCTGCTCTGGTATTCCCATCTATTTCAGAATTTTCCAACGTTTATTATAATCCACACAGTCAAAGTTTTTGAAATAATCAATAAGGCAGAAGTAGATTTTTTCTGGAACCCCCTTTGTTTATTGCTGATCCAGCGGATGCTGGCCATTTAATCTCTGGTTCCTCTGACTTTTCAAAAACCAGCTTGAACATTTGGAAGTTTATGGTTCATGTATTGCTGAAGCATGGCTTGGAGAATTTTTAGCATTACTTTACTAGCATGTGAGATGAGTGCAATTGTGTGGTAGTTTGAGCATTCTTTGGCATTGCCTTTCTTTGGGATTGGAATGAAAAATGGCCTTTTCCAGTCCCAAGCCACTGCTCAGTTTTTCAAATTTGCTGACATATCGAGTGCAGCACTTCCATAGCATAATCTTTTAGGATTTGAAATAGCTCAACTGCAATTCTATCACTTCCACTAACTTTGTTCATAGTGATGCTTCTAAGGCCCACTTGACTTCACATTCCAAGATGTCTGGATCTAGGTGAATGATCACATCATCATGATTATTTGGGTTGTGAAGATCTTTTATGTACAGTTCTTCTGTGTATTTTTGCCACCTCTTCTTAATATCTTCTGCTGCTATTAGGTCCATACTATTTCTATCCTTATTATGCCTATCTTTGCATGAAATATTCCTTTGGTATCTCATGTTTTCTTGAAGTGATCTCTAGTCTTTCCCATTCTATTGCTTTCCTCTATTTCTTTGCACTGATCACTAAGGAAGGCTTTCTTATCTCTCCTTGCTATTCTTTGCAACTCTGTATTCAAACGGGTATATCTTTCCTTCTCTCCTTTGCCTTTCACTTCTCTTCATTTCACAGCTATTTGTAAGGCTTCCTCAGGCACACATTTTGCCTTTTTGCATTCCTTTTTCTTGGGGATGGTCTTGATCCCTGTCACCTGTACAATGTCATGAACCACCATCCATAGTTCATCAGGCACTCTCTCAGATCTAGTCCTTTAAATTTATTTCTCACTTCCACTGTATACTCATAAAGGATTTGATATAGGTCATTTCTGAATGGTCTAATGGCTTTCCCTACTTTCTTAAATTTAAGTCTGAATTTGGCTATAAGGATTTCCTGATCTGAGCCACAGTCAGCTCCTGGTCTTGTTTTATGCTCTCTAGGAGGAGTAAGCATCTTTTAATTTCATGGCTGTAGTCACTATCTGCAGTGATTTTGTAGCCCTCCAAAATAAAGTCTGTCACCATTTCCACTGTTTTCGCATCTATTTGCCATGAAGTAATGGGACAGGATGCCATGATTTCAGTAAATATCCAAATTCCTCCTTTTTTAGTATGTTTAGTAACAATGGCATCTTATTCATTCTTATTTCAGTAAATAAATCTACTCTTTTCGATGTTTAGTTTACCTAATATTATTTTTACTATTTTTGTTTCATTTTCAATTTTCTGTATTCGTTTTATTTTTATATGAACTTCAGATCAGATCGTATCAGTCACTCAGTCGTGTCTGACTCTTTGTGACCCCATGAATCACAGCACGCCAGGCCTCCCTGTTCATCACCAACTCCCGGAGTTCACTCAGACTCACGTCCATCGAGTCAGTGATGCCATCCAGCCATCTCATCCTCTCTCGTCCACTTCTCTTCTTGCCCTCAATCCCTCCCAGCATCAGAGTCTTTTCCAATGAGTCAACTCTTCGTATGAGGTGGCCAAAGTACTGGAGTTTCAGCTTTAGCATAATTCCTTCCAAAGAAATTCCAGGGCTGATCTTCTTCAGAATGGACTGGTTGGATCTGATTGCAGTCCAAAGGACTCTCAAGAGTCTTCTCCAACACCACAGTTCAAAAGCATCAATTGTTCAACACTCAGCCTTCTTCACAGTCCAACTCTCACATACATACATGACCACAGGAAAAACCATAGCTTTGACTAGGCCAAACTTTGTTGGCAAAGTACTTTCTCTGCTTTTGAATATGCTATCAAGGTTGGTCATAACTTTCCTTCCAAGGAATAAGCGTCTTTTAATTTCATGGCCGCAGTCGTCATATGCAGTGATTTTGGAGCCCAGAAAAATAGTCTGACACTGTTTTCACTGTTTCTCCCTCTATTTCCCATGAAGTGATGGGACCAGATACCATGATCTTCATTTTCTGAATATTGAGCTTGAAGCCAACTTTTTCACTCTCCTCTTCACTTTCATTAAGAGGCCGTGTAGCTCCTCTTCACTTTCTACCATAAACGTGTTGTAATCTGCATATCTGAGGTTATTCATATTTCTCCTGGCAATCTTGATTCCAGCTTGTGTTTCTTCCAGTCCAGCGTTTCTCATGATGTGTTCTGCATATAAGTTAAATAAACAGGGTGACAATATACAGCCTTGGTGTACTCCTTTTCCTATTTGGAACCAGTCTGTTGTTCCATGACCAGTTCTAACTGTTGCTTCCTGACCTGCATACAAATTTCTCAAGAGGCAGATGAGGTGGTCTGGTATTCCCATCTCTTGAAGAATTTTCTACAGTTTATTGTGATCCACACAGTCAAAGGCTTTGGCATAGTCAATAAAGCAGAAATAGATGCTTTTCTGGAACTCTCTTGCTTTTTCCATGATCCAGCGGATGTTGGCAATTTGTCTCTGGCTCCTCTGCCTTTTCTAAAACCAGCTTGAACATCAGGAAGTTCAAGGTTCACATATTGCTGAAGCCTGGCTTGGAGAATTTTGAGCATTACTTTACTAGCGTGTGAGATGAGTGCAATTGTGTGGTAGTTTGAGCATTCTTTGGCATTGCCTTTCTTTGGGATTGGAATGAAAACTGACCCTTTCCAGTCCTGAGGCCACTGCTGAGTTTTCCAAATTTGCTGGCATATTGAGTGCAGCACTTTCACAGCATCATCTTTCAGGATTTGAAATAGCTCAACTGGAATTCCATCACCTCCACTAGCTTTGTTCAGAGTGATGCTTTGATAAGGCCCACTTGACTTCACATTCCAGAATGTCCGGCTCTAGATCAGTGATCACACCCCCGTGATTATCTTGGTCGTGAAGATCTTTTTTGTACAGTTCTTCTGTGTATTCTTCCCATCTGTTCTTAATATCTTCTGCTTCTGTTAGTTCCATACCATTTGTGTCCTTTATTGAGCCCATCTTTGCATGAAATGTCCCTTTGGTATCTCTGATTTTCTTGAAGAGATCTCTAGTCTTCCTCATTCTGTTGTTTTCCTCTATTTCTTTGCATTGATCCCATACTAATATTCATTCATTTCCTTTTTCTTCTTTCTGTGAAATTAGATTTTTTTTCAGCTTTTGAAGAAGGCATTAACTTCTTCCCAGAACTGAAGAGCTTTCTTTTTATGTTAACTTAAATATATATGGGTTCTTCTGCTGTATCTGATGACTTTCTATACTGGGTTTTCATTTTAAATCGCCTCAGAATATGTTCTAATATCCCCTGTGAGGTATTCTTTGCCTCCTCAAGCCCTTCAGAATGTGCTGTTTAATTTTCAGCACATTCAGTTCAGTTCAGTCACTCAGTCATGTCCGACTCTTTGAGACCCCATGAATTGCAGCACACTCGGCCTCCCTGTCCATCACCAACTCCTGGAGTTCACTCAAACTCACATCCATCGAGTCGGTGATGCCATCCAGCCATCTCATCCTCTGTTGTACCCTTTTCCTCCTGCTCCCAATCCCTCCCAGCATCAGTCTTTTCCAATGAGTCAACACTTCGAATGAGATGACCAAAGTACTGGAGTTTCAGCTTTAGCATCATTCCTTCCTAAGAACACCCAGGACTGATCTCCTTTAGAATGGACTGGTTGGATCTCCTTGCAGTCTAGGGGACTCTCAAGAGTCTTCTCCAACACCACAGTTCAAAAGCGTCAATTCTTTGATGCTCAGCTTTCTTCACAGCACAACTCTCACATCCATATTTGACTACCAGAAAACCATAGCTTTGACTAAATTGTCCATTGTTGGCCAAGTAATGTTTCTGCTTTATAATCTAGGTTGGTCATAACTTTCCTTCCAAGGAGTAAGCGTCTTTTAATTTCCTGGCTGCAATAACCATCTGCAGTGATTTTGGAGTGCCCCCCCAAAAATGAAATCTGACACTGTTTTCATTGTTTTCCCATCTATTTCCCATGAAGTGATGGAAACAGATGCCATGATCTTAGTTTTCTGAATGTTGACCTTTAAGCCAACTTTTTGAGGTATGACCTAAATCCAATCCTTTATGATTATACAGTGGAAGTGAGAAATATATTTAAGGGACTAGATTTGATAAATAGAGTGTATGATGAACTATGGACAGATGTTCGTGACATTGTATAGGAGACAGGGATCAAGACTATCCTCATGAAAAAGAAATGCAAAACAGCAAAATAGTTATCTGGGGAGGCCTTAAAAATAGCTGTGAAAAGAAGACAAGTGAAAAGGAAAGGAGAAAAAGAGTGATATAAGCTTCTAAATGCAGTGTTCCATAGATTAGCAAGGAGAGATAAGAAAGCCTTCCTCAGTGATCAATGCAAAGAAATAGAGGAAAGCAAAATATTGACAAAGACTAGAGATCCCCTCAAGAAAATTAGCAATATGGAGGCAACATTTCATGCAAAGATGGGACTGATAAAAGACAAAAATTGTATGGACCTAAGAGATGCAGAAGATACTAAGAAGAGGTGGCAAGAATACAGAGTAGAATTGTTAAAAAAATATCTTCAAGACCCAGATATTCAGGATGGAGTGATCCCTCACCTAGAGCCAGACATCCTGGAATGTGAAGTCAAGTGGGCCATAGAAAGAATCACTACAAACAATGCTAGTGGAGGTTATGAAATTTTTGTTGAGCGATTTAAAATCCTGAAAGATGATGCTGTGAAAGTGCTGCACTCAATATGCCAGCAAATTGGAAAACAACAGTGGACATGGGACTGAAAAATGTCAGTTTTCATTCCAACCCCAAAGAAACACAGTGTCCAAGAATGCTCAAACTACCACACAATTACACTCATCTCACATTCTAGTACAGTAATGCTCAAAGTTCTCCAAGCCAGGCTTCATCAATACATGAACCTTGAACTTCCAGATGTTCAAACTGGTTTTAGAAAAGGCAGAGGAACCAGAGATCCATATGCCAACAATCTTGGATCATTGAAAAAACAAGAAGATTCCAAAAAAAAAAAAACAAAAAAAAAAACACCTATTTCTGCTTTATTGACTATGCCAAAGCCTTGGACTCTGTGGATCACTATAAACTGTGGAAGATTCTGAAAGAGATGGAAATACAAGACCACCTGACCTGCCTCTGGAGAAACCTATATGCAAGTCAGGAAGCAACAATTAGAACTGGACATGGAACAACAGACTGGTTCCAAATAGAAAGGGGAGGACATCAAGGTTGTATATTGCCACATTGCTTATTTGACTTGAATGCAGAGTACATCATGAGAAACTCTGAGCTGGAAGAAGCAGAAGCTGGAGTCCAGATTGCCAGGAGAAATATCAATGATCTCAGATATTCAGATAACACCACACTTATGGCACAAAATGAAGAGGAACTGTAAAGCCTCTTGATGAAAGTGAAAGAGGAAAGTGAAAAACTGGGCTTAAAGCCCAACATCCTGCAACGAGGATCATAGCATCTGGTCCCATCACATCATGGGAAATAGATGGGGAACAGTGGAAACAATGTCAGGCTTTATTTTGGGGGCTTCAAAATCACTGTAGACAGTGATTGTAGCCATGAAATTAAAAGATGTTTACTCCTTGGAGGGAAAGTTATGTCCAAATTAGGTCGTATTTTAAAAAGCAGAGACATTACTTTGCCAAAGAAAGTCCATCAAGTCAAGGCTATGGTTTTTCCAGTGGTGATGTATTGATGTGAGATTTGGACTGTGAAGAAAGCTGAGTGCCAAAAAAAATGATGCTTTTGAACTGTGGTGTTGGAGAAGACTCTTGAGAGTCCCTTGGACTGCAAGCAGATCCCACCAGTCCATCCTTAAGGAGATTAGTCTTGGGTGTTCTTTGGAGGAACTGATGCTAAAGCTGAAACTCCAGTACATTGGCCACCTCACGCAAAGAGTTGAGTCATAAAAATCTCTGATGATGGGAGGGATTTGGATCAGGAGGAGAAGGGAATGACAGAGGATGAGATGGCTGGATGGCATCATCATCTCGATGAACATATGTTTGCGTGAACTCCGGTAGTTGGTGATGGACAGGGAGGCCTGGCATGGTGTGTTTCATGGGGCCACAAAGAGTTGGACATGGCTCTGCAACTGAAATGAAATGAGTAAGTGAACTGTTTTGTTGTTGTTGTTGAGCATGTCATTGGTATTATATGAAAAGAACATTGTTGTAATACATTTTATATTATATGTATAGAACAATATGTATTTGTATATGTATATGTATATGTATATGTATATGTATTCTGAGGGAGATAAGCCCTGGGATTTCTTTGGAAGGAATGATGCTAAAGCTGAAACTCCAGTACTTTGGCCACCTCATGCAAAGAGTTGACTCATTGGAAAAGACTCTGAGGCTGGGAGGGATTGGGGGCAGGAGGACAATGGGACGACAGAGGATGAAATGGCTGGATGGCATCACTGACTCAATGGACGTGAGTCTCAGTGAACTCCAGGAGTTGGTGTTGGACAGGGAGGCCTGGCTTGCTGTGATTCATGGGGTCGCAGAGTCAGACATGACTGAGTGACTGGTCTGATATGTATATGTATATTAGAACCCGTTCAAGTGATATTTCATGTTAAGTCACTACACTCCTGTCTGACACTCTGTATCACACAGACTCTCACCATCGTGTATTCTTAATCCATGGGATACTCAAGGTGAAAAAATAGGAATGGGTTGCCATCCTTAGTTCCAGCAGATCTTCCCAACTCAGATGGAACCTGAATGTCTTATGACCTCTATGTTAGAAGACAGGTTGCTTAGTACTAGGACTACCTGGGCAACCATTAGTTTATATATAGCTACACATATACATGCATATGTATATGTTGAAAATTTAGGTATATAATTTTGCTGTCTACAGGTAGCAGTATATAGTTTGTTGGAGGTATATAACTGCAGGTATGTACTTTTTCAGGATCTGATGATTTGCTAAAAGTGCTTTCACTTACATTCACGTCAGAGAATTCTATAATTTCCCTTGTGACTTACCCTTTGAAATATTGGTTCTTTAGGAATATCTTGTATAATTTTCACACATTGACAAATTTGCAAACAAATATACCATTGTAAAATTTTAGCTTCAAATCTTGGTTTTCAGAGAACATACTTGGTATTATATAAAATACTAAGACTTGTTTTATGCCTTAATGTAAAGCATATTTTTGAGAACATTAGAGAGAAAGTTCAGGTACAATTGAAAATATGTGTTTACACACACGTACACACAATATGTGTTTTACATAATTAAATATCAATATATATATATGTATATATATATATATATATATATATATATATATATATTACCCTTCCTTGATCTTGAAGTGTTTCAGGACATGTTCTTCAGATTTATAGTTTGCTTTCAGTCTCCTGTATCTTTGGGATTTGTACTAAACCTGTATTAGGTATTTTCACATTACTTTAGGTCCTCTGACTCTGATGCTAGGAGGGATTGGATGCAGGAGGAGAAGGGGATGACAGAGTATGAGATGGCTGGATGGCATCACTGACTCGATGAACGTGAGTCTGAGTGAACTCCGAGGGATGGTATTGGACAGGGAGCCCTGGGGTGCTGCAATGCATGGGGTTGCAAAGAGTCAGACATGACAGAGAGAATGAACTGAACTGATTTCCTGTTTAGGTAGCAGCACACGGTCAACTTCTTTGAGAGTGTAAGAATCTTTCTAGATATAGTAACTTTTTCTGAGGTTGTAGAGAATAAAGCACATTGTGAACCAAGAAATTTGCCAGCCATATCAGTAAACAAATGATGCTGCAGGCATAGAGTCATAAGCCATTGCATCTATCCATAAATGTGAAACCTGGGGGAACTCTTGTTAAATCAGGTTGTGCACTATCAAGTCTTTAGTTACTGCACCTGACACTAGTGTGGCCTGAAGAAGTGACTTGAGACAGAAAGAATAGATACTAGCTCTAGTTCAAGTGATTATCAAAAGAATTATTTCAAGGAGCCCAGATTCTTGCATCTTCCCATAGGTAGAAAATATCTGAATCCATTCACTTGAGGTGTCCAGTTTTTCTTTCATTAACCATAATACTCGGACATTCTCTATACCTGATTGTTGAACCAAAACTTTTGTAAAACCTGGATTCTCTTATCCTTCATCAGAGCAGTCTTTTCACAATACTTATCTCAACCATCACCCCAGGCCTCTGGCGTGAGGTACCTCCTCTTGGCAGCTTCTGCGCTATCCCAGCCTTGCACTTTCGCCTGCCGCCCCTGACCTCTGACACAGGGTAGCTCCTCTGGGCTGCTTCTGCGCTGTCACAGCCTTGCACTTTCGGCCGCCTCCAATGACCTTGGACGTGGGGTACCTCCTCCCTGCTGCCGCCCCTTACCTCAGACGTGGAGTAGCTCCTCTCAGCCATCCCTGCGCCTTCACAGCCTGGCATACTCAGCCACTGCGCCTGACCTGGGACATGGGGTAACTCCTCTTGGATGCCGCCCCTCAGGCGTGGGGTCCTCCCGGATTCTGCCTGTGACCTCGGACGTTGGGTAGCCCCACTTGGCCATGCTCTGTGCACTAGCACAGCCGCCTGCACTCTGTGTGCTGTCAAAGCCACCCGCACTCTGTGCCATGCCCATGGGGCCACCCAAGACGTGAGGGTCATGATGGAGAAGTTTGACAGAATGTGGTCCACTGGAGAAGGGAATGGCAAACCCCTTCAGTATTCTTGCCTTGAGAACCCCATGAACAGTTTGAAAAGGCAAAATGATAGGATACTGAAAGAGGAACTCCTCAGGTCAGTAGGGGCCCAATATGCTACTGGAATCAGTGGATTAGTAACTCCAGAAAGAATGAAGGGATGGAGCCAAAGCAAAAACAATACCCAGTTGCAGATGTGACTGGTGATAGAAGCAAGGTTTGATGTTGTAAAGAGCAATATTGCATAGGAACCTGGAATGTCAGGTCCATGAATGAAGGCAAATTGGAAGTGGTCAAACAGGAGATGGCAAGAGTGAATGTCAACATTCTAGGAATCAGTGAACTAAAATGGACTGGAATAGGTGAATTTAACTCAAATGACCATATCTACTACTGCGAGCAGGAATCCCTTCGAAGAAATGGAGTAGCTATCATGGTCAACAAAAGAGTAAAAAATGCAGTACTTGGATGCAATCTCAAAAACGACAGAATGATCTCTGTTCGTTTCCAAGGCAAACCATTCAATATCACAGTAATCCAAGTCTATGCCCCAACCAGTAATGCTGAAGAAGCTTAAGTTGAAAGGTTCTATGAAGACCTATGACACATTTTAGAACTAACACCCAAAAAAGATGCTCTTTTCATTATAGGGGACTGGAATGCAAAAGTTGGAAGTCAAGAAACACCTGGAGTAACAGGCAAATTTGGCCTTGGAATACAGAATGAAGCAGGGCAAAGACTAATAGAGTTTTGCCAAGAAAATGGACTGGTCACAGCAAACACCCTCTTCCAACAACACAAGAGAAGACTCTACACATGGACATCACCAGATGGTCAACGCTGAAAGCAGATTGATTATTTTCTTTGTAGCCAAAGATGGAGAAGCTCTAATCAGTCAACAAAAACAAGACCATGTGCTGACTGTGGCTCAGATCATGAACTGCTTATTGCCAAATTCAGACATAAGTTGAAGGAAGTAGAGAAAATCACTAGATCATTCGGGTATGACCTACATCAAAGTATTTATGATTATACA
>NW_027220168.1:0-13670 GCF_027580195.1 Bos mutus
GCTCTGTCCCTACTCATAGCCGAGTCCTGTTCAGTGACCAGTGCGATCGGCACATAGTGTGGATCGGTATGTCATGTCCCGGTGTCAGTGCATGCTCCAGTCAGTCGGCGGAGCCCCCGGTCAGCTCCTGCAGCTGATCCAAGGCCTGCGGGTTTCCCCGGCTATCTGCATGCCAAGATGAATCGAGGGGTTCCTGCGCTTAAATGGGTCCGCTGCGTGATTCCTGCATCGGTGCCACTACCGTAAAGCCGGTCCCTGGTGTCCAGTTGGCTGCCAGTTGTCTGCACATGTCTACTCCTGGCCTGTTATCCCTGTGTGCTCTTTGGTACATATAGAGTCCCTTAGGTCTGTAGTCTACTATTGACAGGAATTGAAAGGGGAGGCAGGGAATTTAAAAGGCTTGAGCAATAGAGAGCAAATAATAGAAATTGGGGAGACCAAGAGTTGGTAAAACTGGAGATAACCTTCTATCATTACCCAATAGCTGGCGCCATAGAAGGTCCTGTCTGCTCATCGGCTCATCTGCATGACAATTGCCAGCTGAGCTGCGTGATTCCTGTCGGCTCATCTGCTTGACAATTGCCAGCTGAGCTGCGTGATTCCTGCCTGGTCACCTGCTTGATTGTGCCAGTTGAGCAGCATGATTCGTCACTGCTGAGCCCCATGCTTGTGCCTGCTGATTGCGTGTTCGTGTCTGCTCAGCTCTTTGAGTATTGCCTCCTGAGGTCCCTGTTGGGCGCCACCTGCGGGACCAGCCCCAGCTGATCAGGGTATTGAAGGAGAGATGGCCTGGCGACTATTTATATGCTAATCAGAAATGTCAAGAATAATAGTATGAGGATAGCTCAGTAGGAAAATTCGGTGGGAAAAGAGACTGAGTAGCTTGGTTTTTGGGAGACCAATCAAACTTCAAGACAAAGTTTGCACCACTACGTAGGCCTCAGGCGCCCTCTCGAATAGCGGAAGGTGCCTCACCTAGAAACCTTCTCGACTGGGTCTTAGCAGCCCAGGCATAATTAGTAAGCGTGGTGGGTTCCTCGCTCCAGATGGAACTCAGCTGGAAGTTAAAGGGAAGAGCAGTAACTTTATGAATTGGAGCTGTAATTTAACTCTTTGACAGAGAGGCGAGATGGTGGTGGGGACAGTCCCCAGTGAAATCAGAGGTGTGAGCACAAAGCAATACAGTAGGCAGAATTTGTTTTTTGGGGAGAGTTGCCGAGAATATCCTGGTGGACTCCTGAGGATCGATCCCGTATTTGCGTATGCTGAGCCTCCTTCCTCATGACCTTTGTCCAGAGTGGAATGCCTCCTCGGCTCCCGGCACATGGTCAGTGCATGCTCAGTCGCGATATCAGTGCATGAATAGCCGCGTGATCACTGAGGCACAGTTCGTGATCAGCGCCTCTCAGTCAGGTGATCACTGTATGATAAACACGTGATCAGTGAGCGACCAGCCGCGTCATCACTGCATGCGCAATCAGGTGGTCAGTTCTGATCAGCCACGTGATCAGTGCGTGCACAGTCCCATGTTCAGCGCCTGTCAGTCACTGATCATTGCCTGAAACACGTGATCAGTGCATGATGAGCCATGTGATCAGTGGCGGATCAGCCCGTCATCAGTGCATGTGCAGTCGCGTGATCAGTGCATGATAGCCACGTCATCAGTGCATGCTCAGTCACGTGATCTGGACATGATCAGCCACGTGATCAGTGCCTGCAGAGTCCCGTGATCAGGGCCTGCTGAGCTGCGTGATTCCTGCTGGCTCATCTGCATGACAATTGCCAGCTGAGCTGCGTGATTCCTCGGCTCATCATCTGTGACAATTGCCAGCTGAGCTGCGTGATTCCTGTCGGCTCATCTGCTTGACAATTGCCAGCTGAGCTGCGTGATTCCTGCCTGGTCACCTGCTTGATTGTGCCAGTTGAGCAGCATGATTCGTCACTGCTGAGCTCCATGTTTTGTGCCTGCTGATTGCGTGGTTCGTGTCTGCTCAGCTCTTTGAGTTCTGCCTCCTGAGGTCCCTGTTCGGGCGCCACCTGCGGGGACCAGCCCCAGCTGATCCAGGGTATTGAAGGAGAGATGGCCTGGCGACTATTTATATGCTAATCAGAGATGTCAAGAATAATAGAATGAGAGGCTCAGTAGGAAAATTTGGTGGGAAAAGAGACTGAGTAGCTTGGTTTTCGTGGGAGACCAATCAAACTTCAAGACAAGAAGTTTGCACCACTTACGTAGGCCTCAGGCGCCCTCTCGAATAGCGGAAGGTGCCTCACCCTAGAAACCTTCTCGAGTGGGTCTTAGCAGCCCAGGCATAATTAGTAAGCGTGGTGGGTTCCTCGCTCCAGATGGGACTCAGCTGGAAGTTAAAGGGAAGAATGACAAGGAATTTTATGAATTGGAGCTGTAAGTTAACTCTTTGACAGAGAGAGCGAGATGGTGGTGGGGGACAGCCCCAGTGAAATCAGAGGTGAGAGCACAAAGCAATACAGTAGGCAGACTTTGTTTTTTTGGGGGGAGTTGCCCGAGAATATCCTGGTGGACTCCTGAGGCTCGATCCGCATTTGCGTATGCGAGCCTCCTTCCTCATGACCTTTGTCCAGAGTGGAATGCCTCCCGGCTCCCGGCACATGATCAGTGCATGCTCAGTCACGATATCAGTGCATGAGCAGCCGCGTGATCACTGAGGCACAGTGCGTGATCAGCGCCTCTCAGTCAGGTGATCACCGTATGATAAACACGTGATCAGTGAATGACCAGCCGCGTGATCACTGCATGCGCGATCAGGTGGTCAGTTCTGATCAGCCACGTGATCAGTGCGTGCACAGTCCCATGATCAGTGCCTGTCAGTCACTGATCACTGCCTGATCGTGATCAGTGCAGCCGTGATCAGTGCCCGATCAGCCCCGTCATCAGTACATGCGCAGTCACGTGATCAGTGCATGATAGCCACGTGATCAGTGCACAGTCAGGTGATCTGCGCCTGTCAGTCACGTGATCATTGCCTGAAATCACGTGATCAGTGACTCTCTGTGAGCCATGTGATCAGTGGCGGATCAGCCCGTCATCAGTGCATGTGTCACGTGATCAGTGCATGATAGCCACGTGATCAGTGCATGCTCAGTCACGTGATCTGGACTTGATCAGCCACGTGATCAGTGCCTGCAGAGTCACGTGATCAGGGCCTGCTGAGCTGCGTGATTCCTGCCGGCTCATCTGCATGACAATTGCCAGCTGAGCTGCGTGATTCCTGTCGGCTCATCTGCTTGACAATTGCCAGCTGAGCTGCGTGATTCCTGCCTGGTCACCTGCTTGATTGTGCCAGTTGAGCAGCATGATTCGTCACTGCTGAGCTCCATGTTTTGTGCCTGCTGATTGCGTGGTTCGTGTCTGCTCAGCTCTTTGAGTATTGCCTCCTGAGGTCCCTGTTGGGCGCCACCTGCGGGACCAGCCCCAGCTGATCAGGGTATTGAAGGAGAGATGGCCTGGCGACTATTTATATGCTAATCAGAGATGTCAAGAATAATAGTATGAGAGAGCTCAGTAGGAAAATTTGGTGTGGAAAAAGGACTGAGTAGCTTGGTTTTTTTGGAGACCAATCAAACTTCAAGACAAAAGTTTGCACCACCACTACGTAGGCCTCAGGCGCCCTCTCGAATAGCGGAAGGTGCCTCACCCTAGAAACCTTCTCGACTGGGTCTTAGCAGCCCAGGCATAATTAGTAAGCGTGGTGGGTTCCTCGCTCCAGATGGAGACTCAGCTGGAAGTTAAAGGGAAGAACGAAAAGTAACTTTATGAATTGGAGCTGTAATTTAACTCTTTGACAGAGAGAGCGAGATGGTGGTGGGGGACAGCCCCAGTGAAATCAGAGGAGAGCACAAAGCAATACAGTAGGCAGAATTTGTTTTTTGGGGGGGAGTTGCCGAGAATATCCTGGTGGACTCCTGAGGATCGATCCCGTATTTGCGTATGCTGAGCCTCCTTCCTCATGACCTTTGTCCAGAGTGGAATGCCTCCTCGGCTCCCGGCACATGGTCAGTGCATGCTCAGTCACGATATCAGTGCATGAATAGCCACGTGATCACTGAGGCACAGTTCGTGATCAGCGCCTCTCAGTCAGGTGATCACTGTATGATAAACACGTGATCAGTGAACGACCAGCCACGTCATCACTGCATGCGCAATCAGGTGGTCAGTTCCTGATCAGCCACGTGATCAGTGCGTGCACAGTCCCATGTTCAGCGCCTGTCAGTCACTGATCATTGCCTGAGAAACACGTGATCAGTGCATGATGAGCCATGTGATCAGTGGCGGATCAGCCCCGTCATCAGTGCATGTGCAGTCACGTGATCAGTGCATGATAGCCACGTGATCAGTGCATGCTCAGTCACGTGATCCGTGATCTGGACATGATCAGCCACGTGATCAGTGCCTGCAGAGTCCCGTGATCAGGGCCTGCTGAGCTGCGTGATTCCTGCTGGCTCATCTGCATGACAATTGCCAGCTGAGCTGCGTGATTCCTGTCGGCTCATCTGCTTGACAATTGCCAGCTGAGCTGCGTGATTCCTGTCGGCTCATCTGTGACAATTGCCAGCTGAGCTGCGTGATTCCTGCCTGGTCAGTTGCCAGTTGAGCAGCATGATTCGTCACTGCTGAGCTCCATGTTTGTGCCTGCTGATTGCGTGGTTCGTGTCTGCTCAGCTCTTTGAGTTTGCCTCCTGAGGTCCCTGTTGGCGCCACCTGCGGGGACCAGCCCCAGCTGATCAGGGTATTGAAGGAGAGATGGCCTGGCGACTATTTATATGCTAATCAGAGATGTCAAGAATAATAGAATGAGGAGAGCTCAGTAGGAAAATTTGGTGGACAAAAAGACTGAGTAGCTTGGTTTTGTGGGAGACCAATCAAACTTCAAGACAAAAGTTTGCACCACTTACGTAGGCCACAGGCGCCCTCTCGAATAGCGGAAGGTGCCTCACCTAGAAACCTTCTCGAGTGGGTCTTAGCAGCCCAGGCATAATTAGTAAGCGTGGTGGGTTCCTCGCTCCAGATGGAGACTCAGCTGGAAGTTAAAGGAAGAATGACAAGGAATTTTATGAATTGGGCTGTAATTTAACTCTTTGACAGAAGGCGAGATGGTGGTGGGGACAGCCCCCAGTGAAATCAGAGGTGAGCACACAAAGCAATACAGTAGGCAGACTTTTTTTTTTGGGGGGTTGCCGAGAATATCCTGGTGGACTCCTGAGGCTCGATCCGCATTTGCGTATGCGAGCCTCCTTCCTCATGACCTTTGTCCAGAGTGGAATGCCTCCCCGGCTCGGCACATGATCAGTGCATGCTCAGTCACGATATCAGTGCATGAGCAGCCGCGTGATCACTGAGGGCACAGTTCACGTGATCAGCGCCTCTCAGTCAGGTGATCACCGTATGATAAACACGTGATCAGTGAGCGACCAGCCGCGTGATCACTGCATGGGCAATCAGGTGGTCAGTTCTGATCAGCCACGTGATCAGTGCGTGCACAGTCCATGATCAGTGCCTGTCAGTCACTGATCACTGCCTGCCGCGTGATCAGTCACTGATCATTGCCATGTGATGCGAAGTCACGTGATCAGTGCGCGTGATAGCCCGCGTGATCTGGTGCGTGCACAGTCCCGTGATCAGCGCCTGTCGTCACGTGATCATTGCCTGTCACGTGCCGTGATCGTGTGCATGATGAGCCATGTGATCAGTGGCGGATCAGCGTCATCAGTGCATGTGCACGTGATCAGTGCATAGCCACGTGATCAGTGCATGCTCAGTCACGTGATCTGGACTTGATCAGCCACGTGATCAGTGCCTGCAGAGTCACGTGATCAGGGCCTGCTGAGCTGCGTGATTCCTGCTCATCTGCATGACAATTGCCAGCTGAGCTGCGTGATTCCTGTCGGCTCATCTGCTTGACAATTGCCAGCTGAGCTGCGTGATTCCTGCCTGGTCACCTGCTTGATTGTGCCAGTTGAGCAGCATGATTCGTCACTGCTGAGCTCCATGTTTGTGCCTGCTGATTGCGTGGTTCGTGTCTGCTCAGCTCTTTGAGTTCTGCCTCCTGAGGTCCCTGTTAAGTGCGCCACCTGCGGGGACCAGCCCCAGCTGATCAGGGTATTGAAGGAGAGATGGCCTGGCGACTATTTATATGCTAATCAGAGATGTCAAGAATAATAGAATGAGGAGGCTCAGTAGGAAAATTCGGTGGGAAAAGAGACTGAGTAGCTTGGTTTTCCCGGAGACCAATCAAACTTCAAGACAAGAAGTTTGCACCACTTACGTAGGCCTCAGGCGCCCTCTCGAATAGCGGAAGGTGCCTCACCCTAGAAACCTTCTCGAGTGGGTCTTAGCAGCCCAGGCATAATTAGTAAGCGTGGTGGGTTCCTCGCTCCAGATGGAGACTCAGCTGGAAGTTAAAGGGAAGAACGAAAAGTAACTTTATGAATTGGAGCTGTAATTTAACTCTTTGACAGAAGGCGAGATGGTGGTGGGGACAGCCCCAGTGAAATCAGGTGAGCACAAAGCAATACAGTAGGCAGACTTTGTTTTTTTGGGGCGGAGTTGCCCGAGAATATCCGGGTGGACTCCTGAGGCTCGATCCCGCATTTGCGTATGCCGAGCCTCCTTCCTCATGACCTTTGTCCAGAGTGGAATGCCTCCCCGGCTCCCGGCACATGATCAGTGCATGCTCAGTCACGATATCAGTGCATGAGCAGCCACGTGATCACTGAGGGCACAGTTACGTGATCAGCGCCTCTCAGTCAGGTGATCACTGTATGATAAACACGTGATCAGTGAACGACCAGCCACGTCATCACTGCATGCGCAATCAGGTGGTCAGTTCCTGATCAGCCACGTGATCAGTGCGTGCACAGTCCAATGTTCAGCGCCTGTCAGTCACTGATCATTGCCTGAAAACACGTGATCAGTGCCCGATCAGCCCGTGATCAGTGGCGGATCAGCCCGTCGTCATCAGTGCATGTGCACGTGATCACGTGATCGTGCGCCCATGATCAGCGCCGTGATCAGTGCATGCTCAGTCACGTGATCTGGACATGATCAGCCACGTGATCAGTGGCGGTGTCATCAGTGCATGTGCAGTCCGTGATCAGTGCCTGATAGCCACGTGATCAGTGCATGCTCAGTCCGTGATCTGGCTGATCAGCCACGTGATCAGTGCCTGCAGAGTCACGTGATCAGGGCCTGATTCGTGATTCCTGTCGGCTCATCTGCATGACAATTGCCAGCTGAGCTGCGTGATTCCTGTCGGCTCATCTGTGACAATTGCCAGCTGAGCTGCGTGATTCCTGCCTGGTCACCTGCTTGATTGTGCCAGTTGAGCAGCATGATTCGTCACTGCTGAGCTCCATGTTTGTGCCTGCTGATTGCGTGGTTCGTGTCTGCTCAGCTCTTTGAGTATTGCCTCCTGAGGTCCCTGTTGGGCGCCACCTGCGGGACCAGCCCCAGCTGATCCAGGGTATTGAAGAAGGAGAGATGGCCCTGGCGACTATTTATATGCTAATCAGAGATGTCAAGAATAATAGAATGAGGAGGCTCAGTAGGAAAATTCGGTGGAGAAAAGAGACTGAGTAGCTTGGTTTTTTTGAGGAGACCAATCAAACTTCAAGACAAAAGTTTGCACCATACGTAGGCCTCAGGCGCCCTCTCGGAATAGCGGAAGGTGCCTCACCTAGAAACCTTCTCGAGTGGGTCTTAGCAGCCCAGGCATAATTAGTAAGCGTGGTGGGTTCCTCGCTCCAGATGGAGACTCAGCTGGAAGTTAAAGGGAAGAATGACAAGGAACTTTATGAATTGGAGCTGTAAGTTAACTCTTTGACAGAGAGCGAGATGGTGGTGGGGACAGCCCCAGTGAAATCAGAGGTGAGAGCACAAAGCAATACAGTAGGCAGACTTTGTTTTTTTGGGGCGGAGTTGCCGAGAATATCCTGGTGGACTCCTGAGGCTCGATCCGTATTTGCGTATGCGAGCCTCCTTCCTCATGACCTTTGTCCAGAGTGGAATGCCTCCCGGCTCCCGGCACATGATCAGTGCATGCTCAGTCACGATATCAGTGCATGAGCAGCCGCGTGATCACTGAGGCACAGTTCACGTGATCAGCGCCTCTCAGTCAGGTGATCACCGTATGATAAACACGTGATCAGTGAATGACCAGCCGCGTGATCACTGCATGCGCAGTCAGGTGGTCAGTTCTGATCAGCCACGTGATCAGTGCGTGCACAGTCCCATGATCAGTGCCCCAGTCACTGCCTGACTCTGAGTGCGTGATCAGTGCCCGATCAGCCCGTCATCAGTACTGTCACGTGATCAGTGCATGATAGCCACGTGATCAGTGCCCGATGATCAGCGCCTGTCAGTCACTGATCATGCCTGAAAACACGTGATCAGTGCATGTGAGCCATGTGATCAGTGCGGATCAGCCCGTCATCACGTGATCAGTGCGTGATCAGTGCATGATAGCCACGTGATCAGTGCATGCTCAGTCGTGATCTGGACTTGATCAGCCACGTGATCCGTGCAGGGCCTGCGTGATTCACGTCATCAGGGCCTGCTGAGCTGCGTGATTCCTGTCGGCTCATCTGCATGACAATTGCCAGCTGAGCTGCGTGATTCCTCGGCTCATCTGCTGGACAATTGCCAGCTGAGCTGCGTGATTCCTGCCTGGTCACCTGCTTGGTGTGCCAGTTGAGCAGCATGATTCGTCACTGCTGAGCCCCATGCTTGTGCCTGCTGATTGCGTGTTCGTGTCTGCTCAGCTCTTTGAGTATTGCCTCCTGAGGTCCCTGTTGGGCGCCACCTGCGGGGACCAGCCCCAGCTGATCAGGGTATTGAAGGAGAGATGGCCTGGCGACTATTTATATGCTAATCAGAGATGTCAAGAATAATAGTATGAGGAGAGCTCAGTAGGAAAATTCGGTGGAGAAAAGAGACTGAGTAGCTTGGTTTTCGCGGGAGACCAATCAAACTTCAAGACAAGAAGTTTGCACCACTTACGTAGGCCTCAGGCGCCCTCTCGAATAGCGGAAGGTGCCTCACCTAGAAACCTTCTCGACTGGGTCTTGCAGCCCAGGCATAATTAGTAAGCGTGGTGGGTTCCTCGCTCCAGATGGAGACTCAGCTGGAAGTTAAAGGGAAGAACGAAAAGTAACTTTATGAATTGGAGCTGTAATTTAACTCTTTGACAGAGAGAGCGAGATGGTGGTGGGGACAGCCCCAGTGAAATCAGAGGTGAGCACAAAGCAATACAGTAGGCAGAATTTGTTTTTTTTGGGGGGAGTTGCCCGAGAATATCCTGGTGGACTCCTGAGGATCGATCCCGTATTTGCGTATGCTGAGCCTCCTTCCTCATGACCTTTGTCCAGAGTGGAATGCCTCCTCGGCTCCCGGCACATGGTCAGTGCATGCTCAGTCGCGATATCAGTGCATGAATAGCCCGCGTGATCACTGAGGCACAGTTTCGTGATCAGCGCCTCTCAGTCAGGTGATCACTGTATGATAAACACGTGATCAGTGAGCGACCAGCCGCGTCATCACTGCATGCGCAATCAGGTGGTCAGTTCCTGATCAGCCACGTGATCAGTGCGTGCACAGTCCAATGTTCAGCGCCTGTCAGTCACTGATCATTGCCTGAGAAACACGTGATCAGTGCATGATGAGCCATGTGATCAGTGGCGGATCAGCCCCGTCATCAGTGCATGTGCAGTCACGTGATCAGTGCATGATAGCCACGTGATCAGTGCATGCTCAGTCACGTGATCTGGACATGATCAGCCACGTGATCAGTGCCTGCAGAGTCCCGTGATCAGGGCCTGCTGAGCTGCGTGATTCCTGCTGGCTCATCTGCATGACAATTGCCAGCTGAGCTGCGTGATTCCTGTCTGACAATTGCCAGCTGGCTCGTGATTCCTGTCGGTGACAATTGCCAGCTGAGCTGCGTGATTCCTGCCTGGTCACCTGCTTGATTGTGCCAGTTGAGCAGCATGATTCGTCACTGCTGAGCTCCATGTTTTGTGCCTGCTGATTGCGTGGTTCGTGTCTGCTCAGCTCTTTGAGTATTGCCTCCTGAGGTCCCTGTTGGGCGCCACCTGCGGGGACCAGCCCCAGCTGATCAGGGTATTGAAGGAGAGATGGCCTGGCGACTATGTATATGCTAATCAGAGAAGTCAAGAATAATAGAATGAGGAGAGCTCAGTAGGAAAATTCGGTGGAGAAAAGAGACTGAGTAGCTTGGTTTTCGCGGGAGACCAATCAAACTTCAAGACAAGAAGTTTGCACCACTTACGTAGGCCACAGGCGCCCTCTCGAATAACGGAAGGTGCCTCACCCTAGAAACCTTCTCGAGTGGGTCTTAGCAGCCCAGGCATAATTAGTAAGCGTGGTGGGTTCCTCGCTCCAGATGGAGACTCAGCTGGAAGTTAAATGGAAGAATGACAAGGAATTTTATGAATTGGAGCTGTAAGTTAACTCTTTGACAGAGGCGAGATGGTGGTGGGACAGCCCCAGTGAAATCAGGTGAGCACAAAGCAATACAGTAGGCAGACTTTGTTTTTTGGGGGGGTTGCCGAGAATATCCTGGTGGACTCCTGAGGCTCGATCCGCATTTGCGTATGCGAGCCTCCTTCCTCATGACCTTTGTCCAGAGTGGAATGCCTCCCGGCTCGGCACATGATCAGTGCATGCTCAGTCACGATATCAGTGCATGAGCAGCCGCGTGATCACTGAGGGCACAGTTCACGTGATCAGCGCCTCTCAGTCAGGTGATCACCGTATGATAAACACGTGATCAGTGAATGACCAGCCGCGTGATCACTGCATGCGCAGTCAGGTGGTCAGTTCTGATCAGCCACGTGATCAGTGCGTGCACAGTCCCATGATCAGTGCCTGTCAGTCACTGATCACTGCCTGATAAACACGTGATCAGTGCCCGATCAGCCCGTCATCAGTACATGAGTCACGTGATCAGTGCGCCGCCACGTGATCAGTGCGTGCACAGTCCATGTCAGCGCCTGTCAGTCACTGATCATTGCCTGAGAAACACGCGTGATCAGTGCATGATGAGCCATGTGATCAGTGGCGGATCAGCCCGTCATCAGTGCATGTGATCCGTGATGAGTCACGTGATCAGTGCATCAGTGATCCCGTCAGCCACGTGATCAGTGCATGCTCAGTCACGTGATCTGGACTTGATCAGCCACGTGATCAGTGCCTGCTCAGTCACGTGATCAGGGCCTGCTGAGCTGCGTGATTCCTGCGGCTCATCTGCATGACAATTGCCAGCTGAGCTGCGTGATTCCTGTCGGCTCATCTGTGACAATTGCCAGCTGAGCTGCGTGATTCCTGCCTGGTCACCTGCTTGATTGTGCCAGTTGAGCAGCATGATTCGTCACTGCTAAGCTCCATGTTTATTGCCTGCTGATTGCGTGGTTCGTGTCTGCTCAGCTCTTTGAGTATTGCCTCCTGAGGTCCCTGTTCGGGCGCCACCTGCCGGGGACCAGCCCCAGCTGATCCAGGGTATTCGAAGGAGAGATGGCCTAGGCGACTATTTATATGCTAATCAGAGATGTCAAGAATAATAGTATGAGGATAGCTCAGCAGGAAAATTCGGTGGAGAAAAGAGACTGAGTAGCTTGGTTTTCTCGGGAGACCAATCAAACTTCAAGACAAGAAGTTTGCACCACTTACGTAGGCCTCAGGCGCCCTCTCGAATAGCGGAAGGTGCCTCACCCTAGAAACCTTCTCGACTGGGTCTTAGCAGCCCAGGCATAATTAGTAAGCGTGGTGGGTTCCTCGCTCCAGATGGAGACTCAGCTGGAAGTTAAAGGGGAAGAGCAGTAACTTTATGAATTGGAGCTGTAATTTAACTCTTTGACAGAGAGGCGAGATGGTGGTGGGGACAGCCCCAGTGAAATCAGAGTGAGAGCACAAAGCAATACAGTAGGCAGAATTTGTTTTTTTGGGGGGGAGTTGCCCGAGAATATCCTGGTGGACTCCTGAGGATCGATCCCGTATTTGCGTATGCTGAGCCTCCTTCCTCATGACCTTTGTCCAGAGTGGAATGCCTCCTCGGCTCCCGGCACATGGTCAGTGCATGCTCAGTCACGATATCAGTGCATGAATCAGCCGCGTGATCACTGAGGCACAGTTACGTGATCAGCGCCTCTCAGTCAGGTGATCACTGTATGATAAACACGTGATCAGTGAACGACCAGCCACGTCATCACTGCATGCGCAATCAGGTGGTCAGTTCCTGATCAGCCACGTGATCAGTGCGTGCACAGTCCAATGTTCAGCGCCTGTCAGTCACTGATCACTGCCTGATAAACACGTGATCAGTGCCCGATCAGCCATGTGATCAGTGGCGGATCAGCCCCGTCATCAGTGCATGTGCAGTCACGTGATCAGTGCATGATAGCCACGTGATCAGTGCATGCTCAGTCACGTGATCTGGACATGATCAGCCACGTGATCAGTGCCTGCAGAGTCCCGTGATCAGGGCCTGCTGAGCTGCGTGATTCCTGCTGGCTCATCTGCATGACAATTGCCAGCCTGTGCTGCGTGATTCCTGATCGGCTCTGCTCTGATTCCTGTCGGCTCATCATGACAATTGCCAGCTGAGCTGCGTGATTCCTGTCGGCTCATCTGTGACAATTGCCAGCTGAGCTGCGTGATTCCTGCCTGGTCACCTGCTTGATTGTGCCAGTTGAGCAGCATGATTCGTCACTGCTGAGCTCCATGTTTGTGCCTGCTGATTGCGTGGTTCGTGTCTGCTCAGCTCTTTGAGTTCTGCCTCCTGAGGTCCCTGTTGGGCGCCACCTGCGGTGACCAGCCCCAGCTGATCCAGGGTATTGAAGGAGAGATGGCCTGGCGACTATTTATATGCTAATCAGAGATGTCAAGAATAATAGAATGAGGAGAGCTCAGTAGGAAAATTTGGTGGGAAAAAGAGACTGAGTAGCTTGGTTTTGTGGAGACCAATCAAACTTCAAGACAAAAGTTTGCACCACTTACGTAGGCCATGGCGCCCTCTCGAATAGCGGAAGGTGCCTCACCCTAGACACCTTCTCGAGTGGGTCTTAGCAGCCCAGGCATAATTAGTAAGCGTGGTGGGTTCCTCGCTCCAGATGGAGACTCAGCTGGAAGTTAAAGGGAAGAATGACAAGGAACTTTATGAATTGGAGCTGTAAGTTAACTCTTTGACAGAGAGAGCGAGATGGTGGTGGGGGACAGCCCCCAGTGAAATCAGAGTGTGAGCACAAAGCAATACAGTAGGCAGCCTTTTTTTGGGGGGAGTTGCCCGAGAATATCCTGGTGGACTCCTGAGGATCGATCCCGTATTTGCGTATGCTGAGCCTCCTTCCTCATGACCTTTGTCCAGAGTGGAATGCCTCCCCGGCTCCCGGCACATGATCAGTGCATGCTCAGTCACGATATCAGTGCATGAATAGCCGCGTGATCACTGAGGGCACAGTTCGTGATCAGCGCCTCTCAGTCAGGTGATCACTGTATGATAAACACGTGATCAGTGAGCGACCAGCCGCGTCATCACTGCATGCGCCTGATCATTGCCTGAAAACTGATCGTGATCAGTGCATGATGAGCCATGTGATCAGTGGCGGATCAGCCCGTCATC
>NW_027220169.1:0-27551 GCF_027580195.1 Bos mutus
CTGCACCATTGGTGTCTGCTGAGCTGCCCAAATTGTGTCTGCTCAGTCACGGTGTAGAGCCTGCTGCGACACGTGTTTAGAGTCTGCTTAACCACTTCATTACAGTCTGCTCAGCTCCATGACGATTTCCTGCTCCTCTCCGTGATTAGTGCCCTCTTAGCCAAGTGATTAGTGCCTGCTCAGCTCTTTGATTATTGCCTCCTGAGGCACGTGATCAGTGCATGATAGCCACGTGATCAGCGCCTCTCAGTCACGTGATCAGCGCCTCTCAGTCACGTGATCAGTGCATGCTCAGTCACGTGATCAGTGCCTCTCAGTCACGTGATCAGGGCCTGCTCAGTCTCGTGATCAGGGCCTGCTGAATCAAGGGATTAGCGCTTGCTCAGCTGCATGATTAATCCCTGCTCAGCTTCGTGACTCGTGCCTGATCAGCTGTGTGATTAGTCCCTGCTCAGCTGCGTGATTAGTGCCTGCTCAGGCCCGGGTTAGGAGCCGTCTGAGTCACGTGAATAGAGTCTGTTTAGCCACTTCATTACAGTCTGCTCAGCTCCATGATTATTGCCTGCTAAGTTGCGAGATTCCTGCCTGCTCAGGTCCGTGAGTATTGCCTGCTGAGCTGCGTGATTCCTGCTTGCTAAGCTCCATGATTATTGCCTGCTGAACTTCGTGATTCCTGTCTGCTCAGCTTCTTGATTATTGCTTGCTGAGCTGCATGACTCCTGCTTGCTCAGCTCCATGATTACTGCCTGCTGAGGTGCGTGATTCCTGCTTGCTCACTTCATGATTATTGCCTGCTGAGCTGCGTGATTCCTGCTTGCTCAGCTCCATATTTATTGCCTGCTAAGCTGCGTGATTCCTGCCTGTTCAACTTCTTGATTATTGCCTGCTGAGCTGCGTGATTCCTGCTTGCTCAGCTCCATGATTATTGCCTGCTGAGCTGCGTGATTCCTGCCTGCTCAGCTTCTTGAAAATTGCCTGTTGAGCTGCGTGATTCCTGCTTGCTCAGCTCCATGATTATTGCCTGCTGAGCTGCGTGATTCCTGCTTGCTCAGCTCCATGATTATTGCCTGCTGAGCTGCGTGATTCCTGCTTGCTCAGCTCCATGATTATTGCCTGCTGAACTTCGTGATTCCTGTCTGCTCAGCTTCTTGATTATTGCTTGCTGAGCTGCATGACTCCTGCTTGCTCAGCTCCATGATTACTGCCTGCTGAGGTGCGTGATTCCTGCTTGCTCACTTCATGATTATTGCCTGCTGAGCTGCGTGATTCCTGCTTGCTCAGCTCCATATTTATTGCCTGCTAAGCTGCGTGATTCCTGCCTGTTCAACTTCTTGATTATTGCCTGCTGAGCTGCGTGATTCCTGCTTGCTCAGCTCCATGATTATTGCCTGCTGAGCTGCGTGATTCCTGCCTGCTCAGCTTCTTGAAAATTGCCTGTTGAGCTGCGTGATTCCTGCTTGCTCAGCTCCATGATTATTGCCGGGTGAGCTGCGTGATTCGTGCTTGCTCAGCTCCATGATTATTGGCTGCTGAGCTGCGTGATTCCTGCCTGCTCAGCTTCTTGATTATTGCCTGCTGAGCTGCGTGATTCCTGCTTACTCAGCTCCATTATTATTGCCTGCTGAGCTGCGTGATTCGTGCTTGCTCAGCTCCATGATTATTGGCTGCTGAGCTGCGTGATTCCTGCCTGATCAGCTTCTTGATTATTGCCTGCTGAGCTGCGTTATTCCTGCTTGCTCAGCTCCATTATTATTGCCTGCTGAGCTGCGTGATTCCTGCTGGATCAGCTCCATTATTATTGCCTGCTGAGCTGCGTGATTCCTGCTTACACAGCTCCATTATTATTGCCTGCTGAGCTGCGTGATTCGTGCTTGCTCAGCTCCATGATTATTGGCTGCTGAGCTGTGCGGATTCCTGCCTGATCAGCTGATTATTGCCTGATTATTGCCTGCTGAGCTGCGTTATTCCTGTTTGCTCAGCTCCATGATTTTTGCCTGCTGAGCTGTCCAATTAATTCCTGCTTGCTCAGCTCCATGATTTTTGCTTGCTGAGCTGCATAATAAGTGCCTGCTCAGTCCCCAGAGAGGAGCCGGCTGAATCACGTGATTAGAGTCTGCTTATCCAGTTCATTACAGCCTTCAGCTCCAATTATTATTGCCTGCTAAGTTGCGTGATTCCTGCCTGCTCAGGTCCGTGAGTATTGCCTGCTGAGTTGCGTGATTCCTGCCAGCTCAGCTCCATGATTATTGCCTGCTGAGCTGCGTGATTCGTGCCTGCTCAGCTCCTTGATTACTGTCTGCTGAGCTGCGTGATTCCTGCCTGCTCAGCTCCAGGAGTATTGTCTGCTGGGCTGCAAGATTCGTGTCTGCTCAGTCACGGGTGTCAAGCCTGCTGAGTCACGTGTTTAGAGTCTGCTTAGCCACTTAATGGCAGTCTGCTCAGCTCCTTGATTTTTGCCAGCTGAGCTGCGAGATTCGTGCCTGCTCAGCTCCTTGATTTTTGCCTGCTGAGCTGTGTGATTCCTGCCTGCTCAGCTCCATGAGTATTGCCTGCTGAGCTGCATGATTTGTGTCTGCTGAGCTGCACCATTTGTGTCTGCTGAGCTGCACCATTGGTGTCTGCTGAGCTGCCCAAATTGTGTCTGCTCAGTCACGGGTGTAGAGCCTGCTGCGTCACGTGTTTAGAGTCTGCTTAACCACTTCATTACAGTTTGCTCAGCTCCTTGACGATTTCCTGCTCCTCTCCGTGATTAGTGCCCTCTTAGCCAAGTGATTAGTGCCTGCTCAGCTCTTTGATTATTGCCTCCTGAAGCACGTGATCAGTGCATGATAGCCACGTGATCAGCGCCTGCTCAGTCACGTGATCAGCGCCTCTCAGTCACGTGATCAGTGCCTCTCAGTCACGTGATCAGTGCCTCTCAGTCACGTGATCAGTGCATGCTCAGTCACGTGATCAGTGCCTCTCAGTCACGTGATCAGCGCCTCTCAGTCACGTGATCAGTGCATGCTCAGTCACGTGATCAGTGCATGCTCAGCCACGTGATCAGGGCCTGCTCAGTCACGTGATCAGGGTCTGCTGAATCAAGGGATTAGCGCTTGCTCAGCTGCATGCTTAATCCCTGCTCAGCTGCGTGACTCGTGCCTGATCAGCTGTGTGATTAGTCCCTGCTCAGCTGCGGGATTAGTGCCTGCTCAAGACCGGGTTAGGAGCCTGCTGAGTGACGTGATTAGAGTCTGCTTAGCCACTTCATTACAGTCTGCTCAGCTCCATGATTATTGCCTGCTAAGCTGCGTGATTCCTGCCTGCTCAGCTTCTTGATTATTGCCTGCTGAGCTGCGTGATTCCTGCTTGCTCAGCTCCATATTTATTGCCTGCTGAGCTGCGTGATTCCTGCCTGCTCAGCTTCTTGATTATTGCATGCTGAGCTGCGTGATTCCTGTTTGCTCAGCTCCATGATTATTGCCTGCTGAGCTGCGTGATTCCTGCTTGCTCAGCTCCATGATTTTTGCTTGCTGAGCTGCATAATAAGTGCCTGCTCAGTCCCCAGAGAGGAGCCGGCTGAATCACGTGATTAGAGTCTGCTTATCCAGTTCATTACAGCCTTCAGCTCCATTATTATTGCCTGCTAAGTTGCGTGATTCCTGCCTGCTCAGGTCCGTGAGTATTGCCTGCTGAGCTGCGCGATTCCTGACTGCTAGCTTCTTGATTATTGGCTGCTGAGCTGCCTGATTCCTGCCTGCTCTGCTTCTTGATTATTGCCTGCTGAGCTGCGTGATTCGTGCCTGCTCAGCTCCTTGATTACTGTCTGCTGAGCTGCGTGTTGGTGCCTGCTCAGCTCCTTGATTACTGTCTGCTGAGCTGCGTGATTCCTGCCTGCTCAGCTCCTTGATTACTGTCTGCTGAGCTGCGTGATTCCTGCCTGCTCAGCTCCAGGAGTATTGTCTGCTGGGCTGCAAGATTCGTGTCTGCTCAGTCACGGGTGTCAAGCCTGCTGAGTCACGTGTTTAGAGTCTGCTTAGCCACTTAATGGCAGTCTGCTCAGCTCCTTGATTTTTGCCAGCTGAGCTGCGAGATTCGTGCCTGCTCAGCTCCTTGATTTTTGCCTGCTGAGCTGTGTGATTCCTGCCTGCTCAGCTCCATGAGTATTGCCTGATGAGCTGCATGATTGGTGTCTGCTGAGCTGCACCATTTGTGTCTCCTGAGCTGCACAATTGGTGTCTGCTGAGCTGCCCAAATTGTGTCTGCTCAGTCACGGTGTAGAGCCTGCTGCGACACGTGTTTAGAGTCTGCTTAACCACTTCATTACAGTCTGCTCAGCTCCATGACGATTTCCTGCTCCTCTCCGTGATTAGTGCCCTCTTAGCCAAGTGATTAGTGCCTGCTCAGCTCTTTGATTATTGCCTCCTGAGGCACGTGATCAGTGCATGATAGCCACGTGATCAGCCTGCTCAGTCACGTGATCAGCGCCTCAGTCACGTGATCAGCGCCTCTCAGTCACGTGATCAGTGCCTGCCTGCTCAGTCACGTGATCAGTGCATGCTCAGTCACGTGATCAGTGCCTGCCTGCTCAGTCACGTGATCAGTGGTCCGTGATCAGTGCCTGCTCAGTCTCAGTGTGCTCATCACGTGATCAGGGCCTGCTGAATCAGGGTCCATGATTATTGCCTGCTGATTAGCGCTTGCTCAGCTGCATGATTAATCCCTGCTCAGCTGCGTGACTCGTGCCTGATCAGCTGTGTGATTAGTCCCTGCTCAGCTGCGTGATTAGTGCCTGCTCAGGCCCGGGTTAGGAGCCCGCTGAGTCACGTGATTAGAGTCTGTTTAGCCACTTCATTACAGTCTGCTCAGCTCCATGATTATTGCCTGCTGAGCTGCGTGATTCCTGCCTGCTCAGGTCCGTTTTTGATTATTGCCTGCTGAGCTGCGTGATTCCTGCTTGCTCAGCTCCATGATTATTGCCTGCTGAGCTGCGTGATTCCTGTCTGCTCAGCTTCTTGATTATTGCCTGCTGAGCTGCGTGATTCCTGCTTGCTCAGCTCCATGATTATTGCCTGCTGAGCTGCGTGATTCCTGCCTGCTCAGCTTTTTGATTATTGCCTGCTGAGCTGCGTGATTCCTGACTGCTCAGCTCCATATTTATTGCCTGCTGAGCTGTGTGATTCCTGCTTGCTCAACTTCTTGATTATTGCCTGCTGAGCTGCGTGATTCCTGCCTGCTTGCTCAGCTCCATTTTTATTGCCTGCTGAGCTGCGTGATTCCTGCTTGCTCAGCATCATGATTATTGCCTGCTGAGCTGCGTGATTCCTGCTTGATCAGCTCCATATTTATTGCCTGCTGAGCTGCGTGATTCCTGCCTGCTCAGCTTCTTGATTATTGCATGCTGAGCTGCGTGATTCCTGCTTGCTCAGCTCCATTATTATTGCCTGCTGAGCTGCGTGATTCCTGATTGCTCATCTCCATGATTATTGCCTGCTGAGCTGCGTGATTCCTGCTTGCTCATCTCCATGATTATTGCCTGCTGAGCTGCGTGATTCCTGCCTGCTCAACTTCTTGATTATTGCCTGCTGAGCTGCGTGATTCCTGCTTGCTCATCTCCATGATTATTGCCTGCTGAGCTCCGTGATTCCTGCTTGCTCAGCTCCATATTTATTGCCTGCTGAGCTGCGTGATTCCTGCCTGCTCAACTTCTTGATTATTGCCTGGGAGCTGCGTGATTCCTGCTTGCTCAGCTCCATGACTATTGCCTGCTGAGCTGTGTGATTCCTGCTTGCTCAGCTCCATGATTATTGCATGCTGAGCTGCGTGATTCCTGCTTGCTCAGCTCCATATTTATTGCCTGCTGAGCTGCGTGATTCCTGCCTGCTCAACTTCTTGATTATTGCATGCTGAGCTGCGTGATTCCTGCTTGCTCAGCTCCATGATTATTGCCTGCTGAGCTGCGTGATTCCTGCTTGCTCAGCTTCTTGATTAATGCCTGCTGAGCTGCGTGATTCCTGCTTGCTCAAATTCTTGATTATTGCCTTGCTGAGCTGCATGATTCCTTGCTTGCTGAGCTCCATGATTACTGCCTGCTGAGCTGCGTGATTCCTGCCTGCTCAGTCCCGAGAGAGGAGCCGGCTGAGTCACGTGATTAGAGTCTGCTTATCCACTTCATTACAGCCTTCAGCTCCATGATTATTGCCTGCTAAGTTGCCGTGATTCCTGCCTGCTCAGGTCCGTGAGTATTGCCTGCTGAGCTGCGGGATTCCTGCTGCTCAGCTCATTGCTCCATGATTTATTGCTCCTCCTGATTGCCTGCGTGATTCCTGCTTGCTCATCTCCATGATTATTGCCTGCTGAGCTGCGTGTTTCCTGCTTGCTCAGCTCCATGATTATTGTCTGCTGAGCTGCGTGATTCCTGCCTGCTCACCTTTTTGATTATTGCATGCTGAGCTGCGTAATTCCTGCTTGCTCAGCTCCATGATTATTGCCTGCTGAGCTGCGTGATTCCTGCTTGCTCATCTCCATGATTATTGCTTGCTGAGCTGCGTAATTAGTGCCTGCTCAGTCCCGAGAGCGGAGCCGGCTGAGTCACGTGATTAGAGTCTGCTTATCCCCTTCATTACAGCCTTCAGCTCCATGATTATTGCCTGCTAAGTTGCGTGATTCCTACCTGCTCAGGTCCGTGAGTATTGCCTGCTGAGCTGCGTGATTCCTGCTTGCTCATCTCCATGATTATTGCCTGCTGAGCTACGTGATTCCTGCTTGCTCAGCTCCATGATTATTCCCCTGCTTGAGCTGCGTGATTCCTGCTTGCTCAGCTCCATATTTATTGCCTGCTGAGCTGCGTGATTCCTGCCTGCTCAGGTTCTTGATTATTGCATGCTGAGCTGCGTGATTCCTGCTTGCTCAGCTCCATGATTATTGCCTGCTTAGCTGGCTGATTCCTGCTTGCTCAGCTCCATATTTATTGCCTGCTGAGCTGCGTGATTCCTGCTTGCTCATCTCCATGATTATTGCCTGCTGAGCTGCGTGATTCCTGCCTACTCAACTTCTTGATTATTGCCTGCGGAGCTGCGTGATTCCTGCTTGCTCAACTCCATATTTATTGCCTGCTGAGCTGCGTGATTCCTGCCTGCTCAGGTTCTTGATTTATTGCGTGATGCTGAGCTGCGTGCTGCGTGATTCCTGCTTGCTCAGCTCCATGATTATTGCCTGCTGAGCTGCGTGATTCCTGCTTGCTCATCTCCATGATTATTGCTTGCTGAGCTGCGGAATTAGTGCCTGCTCAGTCCCGAGAGAGGAGCCGGCTGAGTCACGTGATTAGAGTCTGCTTATCCCCTTCATTACAGCCTTCAGCTCCATTATTATTCCCTGCTAAGTTGCGTGATTCCTGCCTGCTCAACTTCTTTATTAATGCCTGCTGAGCTGCGTGATTCCTACTTGCTCAAATTCTTGATTATTGCTTGCTGAGCTGCATGATTCCTGCTTGCTGAGCTCCATGATTACTGCCTGCTGAGCTGCGTGATTCCTGCCTGCTCAGCTCCATGATTATTGCCTGCTGAGCTGCGTGATTCCTGCTTGCTCAGCTCCATGATTATTGCCTGCTGAGCTGCGTGATTCCTGCCTGCTCAGCTCCATGATTATTGCCTGCTGAGCTGCGTGATTCCTGCCTGCTCAGCTTCTTGATTATTGGCTGCCCAGCTGCCTGTCCTGCCTGCTCTGCTTCTTGATTATTGCCTGCTGAGCTGCGTGATTCCTGCTTGCTCAGCTCCATTATTATTGCCTGCTGAGCTGCGTGATTCCTGCTTGCTCAGCTCCCTGATTATTGCCTGCTGAGCTGCGTGATTCCTGCTTGCTCAGCTTCATATTTATTGCCTGCTGAGCTGCGTGATTCCTGCCTGCTCAGGTTCTTGATTATTGCATGCTGAGCTGGGTGATTCCTGCTTGCTCAGCTCCATGATTATTGCCTGCTGAGCTGCGTGATTCCTGCCTGCTCAGCTCCATGATTATTGCCTGCTGAGCTGCGTGATTCCTGCTTGATCAGCTCCATGATTATTGCCTGCTGAGCTGCGTGATTCCTGCTTGCTCATCTCCATGATTATTGCTTGCTGAGCTGCGTGTATTAGTAGTGCCTGCTCAGTCCCGAGAGAGGAGCCGGCTGAGTCACGTGATTAGAGTCTGCTTATCCCCTTCATTACAGCCTTCAGCCCCATGATTATTGCCTGCTAAGTTGCGTGATTCCTGCCTGCTCAGGTCCGTGAGTATTGCCTGCTGAGCTGCGTGATTCCTGCCTGATCAGCTCCATGATTATTGCCTGCTGAGCTCCGTGATTCCTGCCTGCTCATGAGCCGTGATTGCTTGCTGAGCTGCGTGATTCCTGCCTGCTCAGTCCCATGATTATTGCCTGCTGAGCTGCGTTATCCCTGCTTGCCTCAGCTCCATGATTATTGCCTGCTGAGCTGCGTGATTCCTGTCTGCTCAGGTCCGTGATTATTGCCTGCTGAGCTGCGTGATTCCTGCCTGCTCAGGTCCTGATTATTGCCTGCTGAGCTGCGTGATTCCTGCTTGCTCAGCTCCATGATTATTGCCTGCTGAGCTGCGTGATTCCTGCCTGCTCAGCTCCATGATTATTGCCTGCTGAGCTGCGTGATTCCTCCTGCTCTGCTCCATCATTATTGCCTGCTGAGCTGCGTGATTCCTGCCTGCTCAGCTTGATTATTGCCTGCTGAGCTGCGTGATTCCTGCCTGCTCAGCTCCATGATTCCTGCCTGCTGAGCTGCGTGATTCCTGATTGCTCAGCTCCTGATTATTGCCTGCTGAGCTGCGTGATTCCTGCTTGCTCAGCTCCATGATTATTGCCTGCTGAGCTGCGTGATTCCTGCTTGCTCAGCTCCATATTTATTGCCTGCTGAGCTGCGTGATTCCTGCCTGCTCAGGCTCCTGTTGATTTATTGCCTGCTGAGCTGCGTGATTCCTGCTTGCTCAGCTCCATGATTATTGCCTGCTGAGCTGCGTGATTCCTGCTTGCTCAGCTCCATGATTATTGCCTGCTGAGCTGCGTGATTCCTGCCTGCTCAGCTCCTTGATTATTGCCTGCTGAGCTGCGTGATTCCTGCCTGCTCAGCTCCATGATTATTGCTGCTGAGCTGCGTGATTCCTGCCTGCTCAGCTCCATGATTATTGCCTGCTGAGCTGCGTGATTCCTGCCTGCTCAGCTCCTTGATTATTGCCTGCTGAGCTGCGTGATTCCTGCCTGCTCAGCTCCATGATTATTGCCTGCTGAGCTGCCTGATTCCTGCTTGCTCAGCTGATTTATTGCCTGCTGAGCTGATTCCTGCTTGCTCAGCTGATTGATTATTGCCTGCTGAGCTGCGTGATTCCTGCCTGCTCAGCTCCTTGATTATTGCCTGCTGAGCTGCGTGATTCCTGCTTGCTCAGCTCCATGATTATTGCCTGCTGAGCTGCGTGATTCCTGCTTGCTCAGCTCCATGATTATTGCCTGCTGAGCTGCGTGATTCCTGCCTGCTCAGCTCCTGCTGCCTGCTGAGCTCCGTGATTATTGCCTGCCAGCTGAGCTGCCTGCTGATTGCTGATTCTCTGCTGATTATGCCACTGTGATTCCAGCCTTGCTCAGCTCCATGATTATTGCCTGCTGAGCTGCGTGATTCCTGCCTGCTCAGCTCCGTGATTATTGCCTGCTGAGCTGCGTGATTCCTGCTTGCTCAGCTCCATGATTTATTGCCTGCTGAGCTGCGTGATTCCTGCTTGCTCAGCTCCATGATTATTGCCTGCTGAGCTGCGTGATTCCTGCCTGCTCAGCTCCATGATTATTGCCTGCTGAGCTGCGTGATTCCTGCTTGCTCAGCTCCTGATTATTGATTGATTGCCTGCTGAGCACGTGATTCCTGCCTGCTCAGCTTTGATGATTTTTGCCTGCTGAGCTGCGTGATTCCTGCTTGCTCAGCTCCATGATTATTGCCTGCTGAGCTGCGTGATTCCTGCCTGCTCAGCTCCATGATTATTGCCTGCTGAGCTGCGTGATTCCTGCCTGCTCAGCTCCATGATTATTGCCTGCTGAGCTGCGTGATTCCTGCTTGCTCAGCTCCATGATTATTGCCTGCTGAGCTGCGTGATTCCTGCTTGCTCAGCTCCATGATTATTGCCTGCTGAGCTGCGTGATTCCTGCTTGCTCAGCTCCATATTTATTGCCTGCTGAGCTGCGTGATTCCTGCCTGCTCAGGGTTCTTGATTGCGTGATGCCTGCTGAGCTGCGTGATTATTGCCTGCTGAGCTGCGTGATTGCTGCTCAGCTCCATGATTATTGCCTGCTGAGCTGCGTGATTCCTGCCTTGCTCAGCTCCATGATTATTGCCTGCTGAGCTGCGTGATTCCTGCTTGCTCAGCTCCATGATTATTGCCTGCTGAGCTGCGTGATTCCTGCCTGCTCAGCTCCTTGATTATTGCATGCTGAGCTGCGTGATTCCTGCCTGCTCAGCTCCATGATTATTGCCTGCTGAGCTGCGTCATTCCTGATTGCTCAGCTCTGCTTATCCCCTTCATTACGTGATTCCTGCTTGCTCAGCTCCATGATTATTGCCTGCTGAGCTGCGTGATTCCTGCCTGCTCATCTCCGTGATTATTGCCTGCTGAGCTGCGTGATTCCTGCCTGCTCAGCTCCTTGATTATTGCCTGCTGAGCTGCGTGATTCCTGCTTGCTCATCTCCATGATTATTGCCTGCTGAGCTGCGTGATTCCTGCTTGCTCAGCTCCATGATTATTGCCTGCTGAGCTGCGTGATTCCTGCCTGCTCAGCTCCTTGATTATTGCCTGCTGAGCTGCGTGATTCCTGCTTGCTCAGCTCCATGATTATTGCCTGCTGAGCTGCGTGATTCCTGCTTGCTCAGCTCCATGATTATTGCCTGCTGATTCCTGCTGCTGCGTGATTCCTGCTTGCTCATCTCCATGATTATTGCCTGCTGAGCTGCGTGATTCCTGCTTGCTCAGCTCCATGATTATTGCCTGCTGAGCTGCGTGATTCCTGCTTGCTCAGCTCCATGATTTTGCCTGCTGAGCTGCGTGATTCCTGCCTGCTCACCTTTTGATTATTGCCTGCTGAGCTGCGTGATTCCTGCTTGCTCAGCTCCATGATTATTGCCTGCTGAGCTGCGTGATTCCTGCTTGCTCATCTCCATGATTATTGCTTGCTGAGCTGCGTAATTAGTGCCTGCTCAGTCCCGAGAGAGGAGCCGGCTGAGTCACGTGATTAGAGTCTGCTTATCCCTTCATTACAGCCTTCAGCTCCATGATTATTGCCTGCTGAGCTGCGTGATTCCTGCCTGCTCAGCTCCGTGATGATTATTGCCTGCTGAGCTGCGTGATTCCTGCTTGCTCAGCTCCATGATTTTTGCCTGCTGAGCTGCGTGATTCCTGCTTGCTCAGCTCCATGATTATTGCCTGCTGAGCTGCGTGATTCCTGCTTGCTCAGCTCCATGATTTATTGCCTGCTGAGCTGCGTGATTCCTGCCTGCTCAGCTCTTTTGATGATTATTGCTGCTGAGCTGCGTGATTCCTGCTTGCTCAGCTCCATGATTATTGCCTGCTGAGCTGCGTGATTCCTGCCTGCTCAGCTCCTGCTGATTATTGTCTGCTGAGCTGCGTGATTCCTGCCTGCTCAGTCCCGTGAGAGAGGAGCCGGCTGAGTCACGTGATTAGAGTCTGCTTATCCCCTTCATTACAGCCTTCAGCTCCATGATTATTGCCTGCTGAGCCTGCGTGATTCCTGCCTGCTCAGGTCTGTGATTTATTGCCTGCTGAGCTGCGTGATTCCTGCTTGCTCAGCTCCATGATTATTGCCTGCTGAGCTGCGTGATTCCTGCTTGCTCAGCTCCATGATTATTGCCTGCTGAGCTGCGTGATTCCTGCTTGCTCAGCTCCATGATTATTGCCTGCTGAGCTGCGTGATTCCTGCTTGCTCAGCTTCATATTTATTGCCTGCTGAGCTGCGTGATTCCTGCCTGCTCATCTCCATGATTATTGCCTGCTGAGCTGCGTGATTCCTGCCTGCTCAGCTCCATGATTATTGCCTGCTGAGCTGCGTGATTCCTGCTTGCTCAATTTGCCTCTGATATTTATTGCCTGCTGATATTTATTGCCTGCTGAGTGATTCCTGCCTGCTCAGGTTCTTGATTATTGCATGCTGAGCTGCGTGATTCCTGCTTGCTCAGCTCCATGATTATTGCCTGCTGAGCTGCGTGATTCCTGCTTGCTCAGCTCCATGATTATTGCCTGCTGAGCTGCGTGATTCCTGCTTGCTCAGCTCCATGATTATTGCCTGCTGAGCTGCGTGATTCCTGCCTGCTCAACTTCTTGATTATTGCATGCTGAGCTGCGTGATTCCTGCTTGCTCAGCTCCATGAGCTGCGTGATTCCTGCCTGCTGAGCTGCTGAGCTGCGTGATTCCTGCTTGCTCATCTCCATGATTATTGCTTGCTGAGCTGCGTGATTAGTGCCTGCTCAGCTGCCCATGATTGAGCCGGCTTGCTGCGTGCTGAGCTGCGTGATCCCTGCATTGCAGCCTTCAGCTCCATTATTATTGCCTGCTGAGCTGCGTGATTCCTGCCTGCTCAGCTCCTTTGATTATTGCCTGCTGAGCTGCGTGATTCCTGCCTGCTCAGCTCCTTGATTATTGCCTGCTGAGCTGCGTGATTCCTGCCTGCTCAGCTTCTTGATTATTGCCTGCTGAGCTGCGTGATTCCTGCCTGCTCAGCTCTTTGATTATTGCCTGCTGAGCTGCGTGATTCCTGCTTGCTCAATTCTTGATTATTTGCCTGCTGAGCTGCGTGATTCCTGCTTGCTCAGCTCTGCCTGCTGAGCTGCGTGATTATTGCCTGCTGAGCTGCGTGATTCGTGCCTGCTCAGCTCCTTGATTACTGTCTGCTGAGCTGCGTGATTCCTGCCTGCTCAGTCCCGAGAGAGGAGCCGGCTGAGTCACGTGATTAGAGTCTGCTTATCCACTTCATTACAGCCTTCAGCTCCATGATTATTGCCTGCTAAGTTGCGTGATTCCTGCCTGCTCAGGTCTGTGAGTATTGCCTGCTGAGCTGCGTGATTCCAGCTTGCTCAGCTCAATGATTACTGCCTGCAGAGCTGCGTGATTCCTGCTTGTTCAGCTCCATGATTATTGCCTGCTGAGCTGCGTGATTCCTGCTTGCTCAGCTCCATGATTATTGCCTGCTGAGCTGCGTGATTCCTGCTTGCTCAGCTTCATATTTATTGCCTGCTGAGCTGCGTGATTCCTGCCTGCTCAGGTTCTTGATTATTGCATGCTGAGCTGCGTGATTCCTGCTTGCTCAGCTCCATGATTATTGCCTGCTGAGCTGCGTGATTCCTGCTTGCTCAGCTCCATGATTATTGCCTGCTGAGTTGCGTGATTCCTGCTTGATCAGCTCCATGATTATTGCCTGCTGAGCTGCGTGATTCCTGCTTGCTCATCTCCATGATTATTGCTTGCTGAGCTGCGTAATTAGTGCCTGCTCAGTCCCGAGAGAGGAGCCGGCTGAGTCACATGATTAGAGTCTGCTTATCCCCTTCATTACAGCCTTCAGCTCCATGATTATTGCCTGCTAAGTTGCGTGATTCCTGTCTGCTCAGGTCCGTGAGTATTGCCTGCTGAGCTGCGTGATTCCTGCCTGCTCAGGTCCGTGAGTATTGCCTGCTGAGCTGCGTGATTCCTGCTTGCTCATCTCCATGATTATTGCCTGCTGAGCTGCGTGATTCCTGCTTGCTCAGCTCCATGATTATTGCCTGCTGAGCTGCGTGATTCCTGGCTGCTCAGGTTCTTGATTATTGCATGCTGAGCTGCGTGATTCCTGCTTGCTCAGCTCCATGATTATTGCCTGCTGAGCTGGGTGATTCCTGCTTGCTCAGCTCGATATTTATTGCCTGCTGTGCTGCGTGATTCCTGCCTGCTCAACTTCTTGATTATTGCCTGCGGAGCTGCGTGATTCCTGCTTGCTCAGCTCCATTATTGCCTGCTGAGCTGCGTGATTCCTGCTTGCTCAGCTCCATGATTATTGCCTGCTGAGCTGCGTGATTCATGCTTGCTCAGCTCAATATTTATTGCCTGCTGAGCTGTGTGATTCCTGCCTGCTCAGCTTCTTGATTATTGCATGCTGAGCTGCGTGATTCCTGCTTGCTCATCTCCATGATTATTGCATGCTGAGCTGCTCGCCAATTAGTGCCTGCTGATTGATGAGAGGAGCCGGCTGAGTCACGTGATTAGAGTCTGCTTATCCACTTCATTACAGCCTTCAGCTCCATGATTATTGCCTGCTAAGTTGCGTGACTCCTGCCTGCTCAACTTCTTGATTATTGCATGCTGAGCTGCGTGATTCCTGCTTGCTCAGCTCCATGATTTTTGCCTGCTGAGCTGTGTGATTCCTGCTTGCTCAGCTCCATGATTATTGCCTGTATTGCCTGCTTAGCTGCGTGATTCCTGCTTGTTCAGCTCCATATTTATTGCCTGCTGAGCTGCGTGATTCCTGCTTGCTCAGCTCCATTATTATTGCCTGCTGAGCTGCGTGATTAGTGCCTGCTTGCTCAGCTCCCTGATTATTGCCTGCTGAGCTGCGTGACTCCTGCTTGCTCAGCTCCAGCTCCATTGATTATTGCCTGCTGAGCTGCGTGATTCCTGCTTGCTCAGCTCCATGATTATTGCCTGCTGAGCTGCGTGATTCCGTGATCCCTGCTGGATCAGCTCCATGATTATTGACTGCTGAGCTGCGTGATTCCTGCCTGCTCAGCTCCATGATTATTGCCTGCTGAGCTGCGTGATTCCTGCCTGCTCAGCTCCATGATTATTGCCTGCTGAGCTGCTGTGATTGCCTGCTGAGCTGCAGCTCCATTGCTCAGCTCCATGATTATTGCCTGCTGAGCTGCGTGATTCCTGCTTGCTCAGCTCCATGATTATTGGCTGCTGAGCTGCGTGATTCCTGCCTGATCAGCTCATTGCTGCTGATTGCCTGCTCAGCTGTGTGCTGAGCTGCGTGATTCCTGCTTGCTCAGCTCCATTATTATTGCCTGCTGAGCTGCGTGATTCCTGCTGGATCAGCTCCATGATTATTGCCTGCTGAGCTGCGTGATTCGTGCCTGCTCAGCTCCAGGAGTATTGTCTGCTGGGCTGCAGCTCCATGATTATTGCCTGCTGAGCTGCGTGATTCGTGTCTGCTCAGTCATGGGTGTCGAGCCTGCTGAGTCTCATGTTTAGAGTCTGCTTAGCCACTTCATGGCAGTCTGCTCAGCTCCTTGAAATTTGCCAGCTGAGCTGCAAGATTCGTACCTGCTCAGCTCCTTGATTTTTGCCTGCTGAGCTGTGTGATTCCTGCCTGATCAGCTCCATGAGTATTGCCTGCTGAGCTGCATGATTGGTGTCTGCTGAGCTGCACCATTGGTGTCTGCTGAGCTGCACCATTGGTGTCTGCTGAGCTGCCCAATTGGTGTCTGCTCACTCAAGGGTGTACAGCCTGCTGGGTCACGTGTTTAGAGTCTGCTTAGCCACTTCTTTACAGTCTGCTCAGCTCCATGACGATTTGCTGCTCCTCTCTGTGATTAGTGCCCTCTTAGCCAAGTGATTCGTGCCTGCTCAGCTCTTTGATTATTGCCTCCTGAGGCACGGGATCAGTGCATGATAGCCACGTGATCAGCGCCTCTCAGTCACGTGATCAGCGCCTCTCAGTCACGTGCTCAGGCATGATAGCCACCTGATCAGTGCCGGCTGAGTCACGTGATCAGTGCCTCTCAGTCAAGTGATCAGTGCATGCTCAGTCACGTGATCAGTGTATGATAGCCAGGTTATCAGCGCATGATCAGCCACGTGAGCAGTGAATGATCAGCCACGTGATTAGTGCATGAAAGCCACGTGACCCCTGCATGATCAGTCACGTGATCAGTGCATGATGAGCCACGTGATCAGTGCATGATCAGCCAAGTAATCAGTGCATGCACAGTCACATGTCCATTGTATGATCAGCTTCTTGATCAGTACATGATCAGCACATGATCATTGTATGTTCAGCCACGTGATCAGTGCATGCACAGTCACGTGATCAGTTATGATCTGCTTCATGATCAGTGCATGGTCAGCCACGTGATCAGTGCATGATCAGGCACGTGAAGAGTGCATGATCAATCACGTGATCAGTGCATGATCAGCCATGTGATCAGTGCATGATCAGCCACGTGATCAGTGCATGATCAGCCATGTGATCATTGCATGTTCAGCCACATGATCAGTGCATGCAGAGTCACGTGATCAGTGTATGATCAGCTTCGGGATCAGAGCATGATCAGCCATGTGATCAGTGTATGATCAGCTTCGGGATCAGTGCATGGACAGCCACGTGATCAGTGCATGATCAGGCACGTGAAGAGTGCATGATCAGCCACGTGATCAGTGCATTATCTCCCAAGTGATCAATGCATGATCATCCACGTGATCAGTGCATGGTCAACCATGTGATCACTGCATGCACAGTCACGTGATCAGTGTATGATCAGTCACGTGATCAGTGCATGATCAGCCATGGGATCAATGCATGATCAGCCACGGAATCCGTGCATGCACAGTCATGTGATCAGTGCATGATCAGCCACGTGATGTGATGTCAGCCACGTGATCAGTGCATCAGTCACGTGATCAGTGCATGATCAGTCACGTGATCAGTGCATGATCACACGCACGTGATCAGTGCATGATCAGATCAGTGTGATCAGTGCATGATCAGCCAGGTGATCAGTGCATGATCAGCCACTGTGATCAGTGCATGATCAGCCACGTGATCAGTGCATGATCAGCCACGTGATCAGTGCATGATCAGCCACGTGATCAGTGATCAGTGCATGATCAGCCACGTGATCAGTGCATGCACAGTCACGTGATCAGTGTATGATCAGCTTCGTGATCAGTGCATGATCAGCCACGTGATCAGTGCATGATCAGCCACGTGATCAGTGCATGATCAGCCACGTGATCAGTGCATGATCAGCCACGTGATCAGTGCATGATCAGCTTCGTGATCAGTGCATGATCAGTCCACGTGATCAGTGTATGATCAGCGCGTGATCAGTGCATGATCAGCCACGTGATCAGTGCATGATCAGCCACGTGATCAGTGCATGATCAGCCACGTGATCAGTGCATGATCAGTGCGTGATCAGTGCATGATCAGTCACGTGATCAGTGCATGATCAGCCGCGTGATCAGTGCATGATGCATGAGCATGATCAGCCACATGATCAGTGCATGATCAGCCACGTGATCAGTGCATGATCATCGTGATCGTGATCAGTGTATGATCAGCCACGTGATCAGTGCATGATCAGCCACGTGATCAGTGCATGATCAGCCACGTGATCAGTGCATGATCAGCCACGTGATCAGTGCATGATCAGTCACGTGATCAGTGCATGATCAGCCTCGTGATCAGTGCATGATCAGCCACGTGATCAGTGCATGATCAGCCACGTGATCAGTGCATGATCAGCCACGTGATCAGTGCATGATCAGCCACGTGATCAGTGCATGATCAGCCCCGTGATCAGTGCATGATCAGCTTCGTGATCAGTGCATGATCAGCCACGTGATCAGTGCATGATCAGCCACGTGATCAGTGCAAACATGCCGCGTGATCAGTGCATGATCAGCCCGTGATCAGTGCATGATCAGCCACGTGATCAGTGCATGATCAGCCACGTGATCAGTGCATGATCAGTCACGTGATCAGTGCATGATCAGCCACGTGATCAGTGCATGATCAGCCACGTGATCATTGCATGTTCAGCCACGTGATCAGTGCATGAACAGTCACGTGAATAGTGTATGATCAGCCCGTGATCAGTGCATGATCAGCCATGTGATCAGTGCATGGTCAGCCGCGTGATCAGTGCATGATCAGTCACGTGATCAGTGCATGATCAGTCTGCGTGATCAGTGCATGATCAGCCACGTGATCAGTGCATGATCAGCCACGTGATCAGTGTGCATGATCAGCCACGTGATCAGTGCATGATCAGCCACGTGATCAGTGCATGATCAGCCACGTGATCAGTGCATGATCAGCCACGTGATCAGTGCATGATCAGCCACGTGATCAGTGCATGATCAGCCACGTGATCAGTGCATGATCAGTCACGTGATCAGTGTATGATCAGCCACGTGATCAGTGCATGATCAGCCACGTGATCAGTGCATGATCAGCCACGTGATCAGTGCATGATCAGCCACGTGATCAGTGCATGATCAGCCGCGTGATCAGTGCATGATCAGCCCGTGATCAGTGCATGCAGCCGCGTGATCAGTGCATGATCCGTGTCAGTGCATGATCAGCCACGTGATCAGTGCATGATCAGTCACGTGATCAGTGCATGATCAGCACGTGATCAGTGCATGATCAGTGCGTGATCAGTGCATGATCAGCCACGTGATCAGTGCATGATCAGTCCGTGATGAGTCATGATGCGTGATCAGTGCATGATCAGCCACGTGATCAGTGCATGATCAGCCACGTGATCAGTGCATGATCAGCCACGTGATCAGTGCATGATCAGCCACGTGATCAGTGCATGATCAGCCACGTGATCAGTGCATGATCATCAGCCGTGTGATCAGTGCGTGATCAGCCACGTGATGATCAGCCACGTGATCAGTGCATGATCAGCCACGTGATCAGTGCATGATCAGCCCACGTGATCAGTGCATGATCAGCTTCGTGATCAGTGCATGATCAGCCACGTGATCAGTGCATGATCAGCCACGTGATCAGTGCATGATCAGTCACGTGATCAGTGCATGATCAGCCACGTGATCAGTGCATGATCAGCCACGTGATCAGTGCATGATCAGCCATGTGATCAGTGCATGATCAGTCACGTGATCAGTGCATGCATGATCACGTGATCAGTGCATGATCAGCCACGTGATCAGTGCATGATCAGCCACGTGATCAGTGCATGATCAGCCACGTGATCAGTGCATGATCAGCCACGTGATCAGTGCATGATCAGCCACGTGATCAGTGCATGATCAGCCACGTGATCAGTGCATGATCAGTCACGTGATCAGTGCATGATCAGCCACGTGATCAGTGCATGATCAGCCACGTGATCAGTGCATGATCAGCCATGTGATCAGTGCATGAACAGTCACGTGATCAGTGTATGATCAGCTTCGTGATCAGTGCATGATCAGCCACGTGATCAGTGCATGATCAGCCGTGATCAGTGATCAGTGTGATGATCAGCCACGTGATCAGTGCATGATCAGCCACGTGATCAGTGCATGATCAGCCACGTGATCAGTGCATGATCAGCCCGCGTGATCAGTGCATGATCAGCCGCGTGATCAGTGCATGATCAGCCACGTGATCAGTGCATGATCAGCCACGTGATCAGTGCATGATCAGTCGCGTGATCAGTGCATGATCAGGGCGTGATCAGTGCATGATCAGCCACGTGATCAGTGCATGATCATCGTGATCAGTGCATGATCAGCCACGTGATCAGTGCATGATCAGCCACGTGATCAGTGCATGATCAGCCACGTGATCAGTGCATGATCAGCCACGTGATCAGTGCATGATCAGCCGCGTGATCAGTGCATGATCAGCCACGTGATCAGTGCATGATCAGGCACGTGATCAGTGCATGATCAGTCACGTGATCAGTGCATGATCAGCCACGTGATCAGTGCATGATCAGCCACGTGATCAGTGCATGATCAGCCGCGTGATCAGTGCATGATCAGTGTATGATCGTCGTATCAGTGCATGATCAGCCACGTGATCAGTGCATGATCAGCCACGTGATCAGTGCATGATCAGCCACGTGATCAGTGCATGATCAGCCACGTGATCAGTGCATGATCAGCCACGTGATCAGTGCATGATCAGCCGTGATCAGTGCATGATCAGCCGCGTGATCAGTGCATGATCAGTCACGTGATCAGTGCATGATCAGCCACGTGATCAGTGCATGATCAGTCACGTGATCAGTGCATGATCAGCCACGTGATCAGTGCATGACAGCCACGTGATCAGTGCATGATCAGGCACGTGATCAGTGCATGATCAGCCACGTGATCAGTGCATGATCAGGCACGTGATCAGTGCATGATCAGTCACGTGATCAGTGCATGATCAGTCACGTGATCAGTGCATGATCAGCCACGTGATCAGTGCATGATCAGCCACGTGATCAGTGCATGATCAGCCACGTGATCAGTGCATGATCAGCCGCGTGATCAGTGCATGATCAGCCACGTGATCAGTGCATGATCAGCCACGTGATCAGTGCATGATCAGCCACGTGATCAGTGCATGATCAGCCACGTGATCAGTGCATGATCAGCCGTGTGATCAGTGCATGATCAGCCACGTGATCAGTGCATGATCAGCCACGTGATCAGTGCATGATCAGCCACGTGATCAGTGCATGATCAGCCACGTGATCAGTGTATGATCAGCCACGTGATCAGTGCATGATCAGCCACGTGATCAGTGCATGATCAGCCACGTGATCAGTGCATGATCAGCCACGTGATCAGTGCATGATCAGCCGCGTGATCAGTGCATGATCAGCCACGTGATCAGTGCATGATCAGCCACGTGATCAGTGCATGATCAGCCACGTGATCAGTGCATGATCAGCCGCGTGATCAGTGCATGATGATCAGCCACGTGATCAGTGCATGATCAGCCACGTGATCAGTGCATGATCATGCCACGTGATCAGTGCATGATCAGCCACGTGATCAGTGCATGATCAGTCGTGATCAGTGCATGATCAGCCACGTGATCAGTGCATATGTCAGGCACGTGATCAGTGCATGATCAGCCGTGTGATCAGTGCATGATCAGCCACGTGATCAGTGCATGATCAGCCACGTGATCAGTGCATGATCAGTCACGTGATCAGTGCATGATCAGCCACGTGATCAGTGCATGATCAGCCACGTGATCAGTGCATGATCAGTCACGTGATCAGTGCATGATCAGCCACGTGATCAGTGCATGATCAGTCACGTGATCAGTGCATGATCAGCCACGTGATCAGTGCATGATCAGCCACGTGATCAGTGCATGATCAGCCACGTGATCAGTGCATGATCAGTCACGTGATCAGTGCATGATCAGCCCGTGATCAGTGCATGATCAGCGTGACCACGTGATCAGTGCATGATCAGCCACGTGATCAGTGCATGATCAGCCACGTGATCAGTGCATGATCAGTCCCGTGATCAGTGCATGATCAGCCACGTGATCAGTGCATGATCAGCCCGTGATCAGTGCATGATCAGCCCCACGTGATCAGTGCATGATCAGTCACGTGATCAGTGCATGATCAGCCACGTGATCAGTGCATGATCAGCCACGTGATCAGTGCATGATCAGTCACGCGTGATCAGTGCATGATCAGTCACGTGATCAGTGCATGATCAGCTTCGTGATCAGTGCATGATCAGCCACGTGATCAGTGCATGATCAGCCACGTGATCAGTGCATGATCAGTCACGTGATCAGTGCATGATCAGCCACGTGATCAGTGCATGATCAGCCACGTGATCAGTGCATGATCAGCCACGTGATCAGTGCATGATCAGCCACGTGATCAGTGCATGATCAGCCCGTGATCAGTGCATGATCAGCCACGTGATCAGTGCATGATCAGCCGTGATCAGTGCATGATCAGCCACGTGATCAGTGCATGATCAGCCCCGTGATCAGTGCATGATCAGTCGCGTGATCAGTGCATGATCAGCCACGTGATCAGTGCATGATCAGCCACGTGATCAGTGCATGATCAGCCGTGATCAGTGCATGATCAGCCACGTGATCAGTGCATGATCAGGCACGTGATCAGTGCATGATCAGCCACGTGATCAGTGCATGATCAGCCACGTGATCAGTGTGCATGATCAGTCCGTGATCAGTGCATGATCAGCCGCGTGATCAGTGCATGATCAGCCCACGTGATCAGTGCATGATCAGCCACGTGATCAGTGCATGATCAGCCACGTGATCAGTGCATGATCAGCGCGTGATCAGTGCATGATCAGCCACGTGATCAGTGCATGATCAGTCACGTGATCAGTGCATGATCAGCCACGTGATCAGTGCATGATCAGCCACGTGATCAGTGCATGATCAGGCACGTGATCAGTGCATGATCAGCCACGTGATCAGTGCATGATCAGCCACGTGATCAGTGCATGATCATCGTGCGTGATGATCAGTGCATGGTGCCACGTGATCAGTGCATGATCAGTGCGTGATCAGTGCATGATCAGCCACGTGATCAGTGCATGATCAGCCACGTGATCAGTGCATGATCAGCCACGTGATCAGTGCATGATCAGTCACGTGATCAGTGCATGATCAGTCACGTGATCAGTGCATGATCAGCCACGCGTGATCTGTGCACGTGATCAGTGCATGATCAGTCACGTGATCAGTGCATGATCAGCCGCGTGATCAGTGCATGATCAGCCCACGTGATCAGTGCATGATCAGTCACGTGATCAGTGCATGATCAGCCACGTGATCAGTGCATGATCAGCCACGTGATCAGTGCATGATCAGTCACGTGATCAGTGCATGATCAGCCACGTGATCAGTGCATGATCAGCCACGTGATCAGTGCATGATCAGCTGCGTGATCAGTGCATGATCAGCCACGTGATCAGTGCATGATCAGCACGTGATCAGTGCATGATCAGCCACGTGATCAGTGCATGATCAGTGCGTGATCAGTGCATGATCAGCCACGTGATCAGTGCATGATCAGCTTCGTGATCAGTGCGTGATCAGTGATCAGTGCATGATCAGCCACGTGATCAGTGCATGATCAGCCACGTGATCAGTGCATGATCAGCGCGTGATCAGTGCATGATCAGCCGTGTCGTGATCAGTGCATGATCAGCCACGTGATCAGTGCATGATCAGCCACGTGATCAGTGCATGATCAGCCACGTGATCAGTGCATGATCAGCCACGTGATCAGTGCATGATCAGCCACGTGATCAGTGCATGATCAGGCCGTGATCAGTGCATGATCAGCCACGTGATCAGTGCATGATCAGCCACGTGATCAGTGCATGATCAGCCACGTGATCAGTGCATGATCAGCCACGTGATCAGTGCATGATCATCAGCCACGTGATCAGTGCATGATCAGCCACGTGATCAGTGCATGATCAGCCACGTGATCAGTGCATGATCAGCCACGTGATCAGTGCATGATCAGCCACGTGATCAGTGCATGATCAGCCACGTGATCAGTGCATGATCAGCCACGTGATCAGTGCATGATCAGCCACGTGATCAGTGCATGATGCGTGATCAGTGCATGATCGTGATCAGTGCATGATCAGCCACGTGATCAGTGCATGATCAGCCACGTGATCAGTGCATGATCAGCCACGTGATCAGTGCATGATCATCGTCACGTGATCAGTGCATGATCAGCCACGTGATCAGTGCATGATCAGCCACGTGATCAGTGCATGATCAGTCGCGTGATCAGTGCATGATCAGTCACGTGATCAGTGCATGATCAGCCACGTGATCAGTGCATGATCAGTCACGTGATCAGTGCATGATCAGCCACGTGATCAGTGCATGATCAGCACGTGATCAGTGCATGATGATCAGCCACGTGATCAGTGCATGATCAGCCACGTGATCAGTGCATGATCAGTCCGTGATCAGTGCATGATCAGCCACGTGATCAGTGCATGATCAGCCGCGTGATCAGTGCATGATCAGTCACGTGATCAGTGCATGATCAGCTTCGTGATCAGTGCATGATCAGCCACGTGATCAGTGCATGATCAGCCGCGTGATCAGTGCATGATCAGTGCACGTGATCAGTGCATGATCAGCCACGTGATCAGTGCATGATCAGCCCGTGATCAGTGCATGATCAGCCGCGTGATCAGTGCATGATCAGCCACGTGATCAGTGCATGATCAGCCGCGTGATCAGTGCATGATCAGCCCGTGATCAGTGCATGATCAGCCACGTGATCAGTGCATGATCAGCCACGTGATCAGTGCATGATCAGCCGCGTGATCAGTGCATGATCAGTCACGTGATCAGTGCATGATCAGCCACGTGATCAGTGCATGATCGCCACGTGATCAGTGCATGATCAGCCACGTGATCAGTGCATGATCAGCCACGTGATCAGTGCATGATCAGCCACGTGATCAGTGCATGATCAGCCACGTGATCAGTGCATGATCAGCCACGTGATCAGTGCATGATCAGCCGCGTGATCAGTGCATGATCAGCCACGTGATCAGTGCATGATCAGCGTGCGTGATCGTGATCAGTGCGTGATCAGTGCATGATCGTCACGTGATCAGTGCATGATCAGCCCACGTGATCAGTGCATGATCAGCCACGTGATCAGTGCATGATCAGCCGTGATCAGTGCATGATCAGCCACGTGATCAGTGCATGATCAGCCGCGTGATCAGTGCATGATCAGCCAGGCCGTGATCAGTGCATGATCAGCGCGTGATCAGTGCATGATCAGCCACGTGATCAGTGCATGATCAGCCGCGTGATCAGTGCATGATCAGCCCGTGATCAGTGCATGATCAGCCGTGATCAGTGCATGATCAGCCACGTGATCAGTGCATGATCAGTCCCGTGATCAGTGCATGATCAGCCACGTGATCAGTGCATGATCAGCCACGTGATCAGTGCATGATCAGTCGCGTGATCAGTGCATGATCAGCCGCGTGATCAGTGCATGATCAGTCCGTGATCAGTGCATGATCAGCCACGTGATCAGTGCATGATCAGGCACGTGATCAGTGCATGATCATCAGCCGTGATCAGTGCATGATCAGCCACGTGATCAGTGCATGATCAGTCGCGTGATCAGTGCATGATCAGTCCCGTGATCAGTGCATGATCAGCCCGCGTGATCAGTGCATGATCAGTCACGTGATCAGTGCATGATCAGTCGCGTGATCAGTGCATGATCAGCATCATCAGCGTGATCAGTGCATGATCAGCCACGTGATCAGTGCATGATCAGCCACGTGATCAGTGCATGATCAGCCGCGTGATCAGTGCATGATCGTGCAGTGCGTCAGCCCGTGCGGTGCATGATCAGCCCGTGAGTCAGTGCATGATCAGTCCGTGATCAGTGCATGATCAGCCACGTGATCAGTGCATGATCAGCCACGTGATCAGTGCATGATCAGCCGCGTGATCAGTGCATGATCAGTCACGTGATCAGTGCATGATCAGCCACGTGATCAGTGCATGATCAGCCACGTGATCAGTGCATGATCAGTCCGCGTGATCAGTGCATGATCAGCCGCGTGATCAGTGCATGATCAGCCACGTGATCAGTGCATGATCAGCCACGTGATCAGTGCATGATCAGCCACGTGATCAGTGCATGATCAGCCCGTGATCGTGCATGAGTGCGTGATCAGTGATCAGCCCCGTGATCAGTGCATGATCAGCCGCGTGATCAGTGCATGATCAGCCACGTGATCAGTGCATGATCAGCCACGTGATCAGTGCATGATCAGCCACGTGATCAGTGCATGATCAGCCACGTGATCAGTGCATGATCAGCCACGTGATCAGTGCATGATCAGCCGCGTGATCAGTGCATGATCAGCCACGTGATCAGTGCATGATCAGCCCGTGATCAGTGCATGATCAGCCGCGTGATCAGTGCATGATCAGCCCCGTGATCAGTGCATGATCAGCCACGTGATCAGTGCATGATCAGTCACGTGATCAGTGCATGATCAGTCACGTGATCAGTGCATGATCAGCCGCGTGATCAGTGCATGATCAGCCGCGTGATCAGTGCATGATCAGCCATCGTGATCAGTGCATGATCAGCCACGTGATCAGTGCATGATCAGCCCCGTGATCAGTGCATGATCAGTCGCGTGATCAGTGCATGATCAGTCACGTGATCAGTGCATGATCAGTCGCGTGATCAGTGCATGATCAGGCACGTGATCAGTGCATGATCAGTCACGTGATCAGTGCATGATCAGCCGCGTGATCAGTGCATGATCAGCCCGTGATCAGTGTGCATGATCAGTGATCAGTGTGATCAGTGCATGATCAGCCGCGTGAGTGCGTGAATGATCGTGATCGTGATCAGTGCATGATCAGCCGCGTGATCAGTGCATGATCAGGCGCGTGATCAGTGCATGATCAGTCGCGTGATCAGTGCATGATCAGTCACGTGATCAGTGCATGATCAGCCGCGTGATCAGTGCATGATCAGCCGCGTGATCAGTGCATGATCAGTCGCGTGATCAGTGTATGATCAGCCACGTGATCAGTGTGTGCACGTGATCAGTGCACGTGATCAGTGCATGATCAGTCACGTGATCAGTGCATGATCAGCCACGTGATCAGTGCATGATCAGCCACGTGATCAGTGCATGATCAGCCACGTGATCGGTGCATGATCAGCCGCGTGATCAGTGCATGATCAGCCACGTGATCAGTGCATGATCACGTGCCGTGATCAGTGCATGATCAGCCACGTGATCAGTGCATGATCAGCCACGTGATCAGTGCATGATCAGCCGCGTGATCAGTGCATGATCAGCCCGTGATCAGTGCATGATCAGCCCATGTGATCAGTGCATGATCAGCCCGCGTGATCAGTGCATGATCAGCCACGTGATCAGTGCATGATCAGCCACGTGATCAGTGCATGATCAGCCACGTGATCAGTGCATGATCAGTCACGTGATCAGTGCATGATCAGCTTCGTGATCAGTGCATGATCGGCCACGTGATCAGTGCATGATCAGGCATGTGTCAGTGCATGATCAGCCACGTGATCAGTGCATGATCAGTCACGTGATCAGTGCATGATCAGTCCGCGTGATGATCAGCCACGTGTCAGTGCATGATCAGGCACGTGATCAGTGCATGATCAGTCACGTGATCAGTGCATGATCAGCCGCGTGATCAGTGCATGATCAGCCACGTGATCAGTGCATGATCAGCCGTGATCAGTGCATGATCAGCCGCGTGATCAGTGCATGATCAGTCGCGTGATCAGTGCATGATCAGTCACGTGATCAGTGCATGATCAGCCACGTGATCAGTGCATGATCAGCCGTGATCAGTGCATGATCAGCCACGTGATCAGTGCATGATCAGTCCGTGTGTCAGTGCATGATCAGTGCGTGATCAGTGCATGATCAGTGTGATCAGTCATGATCAGCCGTGTGATCAGTGCATGATCAGCCAGGTGATCAGTGCATGATCAGCCACGTGATCAGTGCATGATCAGTCCGTGATCAGTGCATGATCGGCGTGATCAGTGCATGCATCAGCCGCGTGATCAGTGCATGATCATCCCGTGTGATCAGTGCATGATCAACCGCGTGATCAGTGCATCGTGATCAGTGTGATCAGTGATCGTGATCAGTGCATGATCAGTGTGCGTGATCAGTGTGATCAGTCAGCCGCGTGATCAGTGCATGATCAGTCACGTGATCAGTGGTGATC
>NW_027220170.1:0-33341 GCF_027580195.1 Bos mutus
CAGGCGCGTAATCAGTGCATGATATCGCGTGATCAGTGAATTATAGTACGTGATCAGTTCAGGATCAGTCCGTGATCTGTGCGCTGACCAGGCCGTGAACTGTATGATCGCCGCGTGATCGGTGCATTATAGCCTCGTGATCAGTGCATGATCAGTGAGTGATCAGTGCGTGAACAGTCACGTGATCAGTGCATGATGAGCCACGTGATCAGTGCAGGATCAATTCGTGATCAGTGCATGATCAATCACATGACCAGTACATGGTTGCTACATGATCATTGCATGATCAGCCACGTGACAGGTGTGTGATCAGCCATATGAACAGTGCATGTTCAGCCAAGTGATCAGTGCAGGATAGCCCGTGATCAGTGCATGATCAGTTGCGTGAGCAGTGTATAATCAGCCACGTAGGCAGCCATGGTCAGACGCGTGAACGGTGTATGATCAGCCGCGTGATCGTGCATGATAGCCCGTGATCAGTGCGCGATCAATCGCGTGATCAGTGCGTGATGTGCCGCGTGAGCCAGTCATGGTAGCTAAGTGATCAGTTCAGAATCAGCCGCGTGATCGTGCATGATCAGCCGTTATCGGTGCGCCAGTAGCCACGTGATCAGTGCATGATCAGTCACGTGATCCTGTGTGATCAGTCACGTGATCAGTGCATGATAGCCCACGTGATCAGTGCATGTAACCGCGTGATCGCTTGATGATTAGTCACGTGATCTGTGCATGACAATTGTACGTGATCAGTGTATGATCAGCCGCGTGATTAGTGCGCCAGTAGCCACGTGATCAGTGCCGCGATATACGTGATCAGTGAATTAGCTGTGCGTGATCTTTCGCGATTTGTCACGTGATCTGTGCAGGACCCGCGCCGTGAACGGTGTATGATCAGCCCGTGATCAGTGCATTATAGCCACGTGATCGGTGCATGATCATCAAGTGATCAGTGTGAACAGTCGCGTGAGCCAGTACGCGGTAGCTACGTGATCATTGCATGACCAGCCCGTGAGCAGTGCATGATAGCCGCGTGATGTGTGCATGATCGTTCGTGAACAGTGTATTATCAGCCACGTGATCAGTGCATAAGGTGCCGCGTGATCAGTGCATGATCAGTCACGTGACAGGTGTGTGATCAGCCACGTGAACAGTGCATGTTCAGCCGCGTGATCAGTACATGATAGCTCGTGATCAGTGCATGATCGATTCGTGAGCGGTGTATGATCAGCCACGTGATCAGTGCATGGTCGAACCGTGAACGGTGCATGATCAGCCGCGTGATCGTGCGATAGCCAGGTAATGAGTGCATGAGGGCAGATGATCAGTGCATTATCAGTCACGTGATCAGTGTATGATCAGCCAAGTAATCAGTGCATGATAGCCAACTCATCAGTGCATGATCAGTCGCGTGATCAGTGCATGGTCAGTCGCGTGATCAGTGCAATGATCAGTCGCGTGATCGGTGTATGATCATCCACGTGATCAATGCGTGTGGAGTCATGTAATCAATGCATGATTGAGCCGTGATCGGTGGATGATCAGTCCCGTAATGGGTGTATGAACGGCCAAGTGATCGGTGCAAGATCACTCGTGATCAGTGCATGATCAGTGCGTGAGCAGTGTGATGATCAGCCACGTTAGCGGTGCATGGTCGGACTTGCGTGAAAGTGTATGATCAGCCGCGTGATCAGTGCATGATATCCCAAGTGATCAGTGCATGATCAATCACGTGATCATGATCAGCCGCGTGAACAGTGCATGCTCAGTCACGTGATCAGGGCCTGCTCAGCTGCGTGATAAGTGTCTAATCATCTGCGTGACAATTGCCAGCTGGGCTGCGGTCGAACGTGATCCTGTACCACTCATGCTGCGTAATCGTGCCTGCTCAGCCAAATGATTGTGCATGGCCAGCCAGCGTGATTCAGTGCTGAGTTCCATGATTATTGCCTGCTGACTGTTTCCTGTCTACTCTGGCTCTTTGTTTTTGTCTCGAGGCACATGATCTGTGTATGACAGCAAACGCGTGCCATGTCAGTCACATGATTTGCGTGATTAAGTCGCGTATTCCTGCCTGCTAGTCAGTAGTCATGTGATCAGTCCATGCTCAGTCCGCGGTATCGGTATGATCAATACGTGGTCAGTGCGCGATCCAGCCCGTGATCGTGTGATCTGTGATCAGTGTCTGATCAGCCTTTGATCGTGCATGATCGGCCACGTGATCGTGAATGATCAGTCACCAGTGCGTATAGTCACGTGATCAGCGGTACATATTGTAGCTCACGTGATCAGTTTATGAACAGTCACGTGAGTAGTGCATGATCCTTCGTGATACGTGCGCTGATCAGCCACGTGATCAGTGCATGATCAGTAGCGTGATGTGCAAGACCAGCCCGCGTGATCAGTGTATGAGTGATCCGTGATCAGTGCATGAGTGCCGCGTGATCGGTGCATGATCAGTCACGTGATCAGTGCGCATGATCACTCACGTGAACGGTGGATGGTCAGCCCGTGATCAGTGCATGATCAGTCATCATCAGTGCATGATCATCGCGTGATCAGTGCATGATCAGTCCCGTGACCAGTATATGGTAGTCTCGTGATCATTGCATGATCAGCCCGTGAGCGTGCATGATCAAGCCGCGTGATCAGTGCATGACCAGCCCCGTGAACAGTGCAAGATCAGTCACCTGATCAGTGCATGATCAAGTCGTCATCAGTGCATGATGCTCGCGTGACCGGTACATGGATCGTGTCATTGCATGATCAGTACGTGTGCAGTGCATGATAGCACGTGATCATTGCATGATCATTGCGTGAGCAGTATATGATCAGCCACGTGATCAGTGCATGGTCAGCCGCGTGATCGTGCATGATCTGTCACGTGATCGGTGTATGATCATCCCGCGTGATCAGTGCATGATCGGTCGCGTGATCAGTGCATGATAAGTCTTGTGATCAGTGCATGATCAACCACGTGATCAGTGCATGATAGCCAGGTGACCAGTGCATGGTAGCCAGTGATCAGTGCATTTATCAGCCACGTGATCAGTGTATGATCAGCCCGTAATCAGTGCATGATCAGCCACTCATCGGTATGATCAGTCGCGTGATCAGTGCGCGGTAGCTGCGTGATCAGTGCATGATCTGTCACGTGATCAGTGTATGATCATCCGCGTGATCAGTGCATGAGTCATGTAATCAATGCATGATATGCGCCGTGATCAGTGGATGATCAGTCCGTGATGAATGTAATGATCAGCCAAGTGATCAGTGCAAGATAGATAGCTGATCGTCATCAGTGCATGATCAGTCACGTGATCAGTGCATGATCGCCCATGTCATCAGTGCATGATAGGCCGTGACCAGTGCGCAATTCGTGATCAGTGCATGCGCAATCCGTGATCAGTGCATAGAGCCCGTGATCAGTGCATGATCAGTCGCGTGATAGGTGTGTGATCAGCCACGTGGACAGTGCATGCTCAGTCACGTGATCAGGGCCTGCTGAGCTGCATGATTACTGTCTGCTCATCTGCTTGACAATTGCCAGCTGAGCTGCACGATTCCCTGCTTGTCATCTCCTTGACATTTGCCACCTGTGCTGCGTAATTCCTGCCTGCTCTTCTACTTGATTGTACCAGCTGGGCAGCATGATTTCTCAGGCTGAGTTCCAATATTATTGCCTGCTGACTGATTCCTGCCTACTCAGCTCTTTGTTCATTGCCTCCAGAGGCACATGATCAGTGTATGACACCAAACATGATCACCATGATCAGTCACATGATCAATGATTGATAAGCCAGGTCATCGGTGCATGATCAGTAGTGTGACTAGTACATCATCAGCTGCGTGATCAATGCATGATCAGCCGCGTGAGCGGTACATGATAGCCACGTGGTCAGTGCATGATCAGCCCGTGATCAGTGCATGATCAGTCGCGATATCAGTGCATGATCAGCCCGTGATCAGTGCATGATCAGTGCGTGATCAGTGCATGATCAGTCCACGTGACCAGTACATGGTAGCTTTCGTGATCATTGCGCGATCAGCCACGTGATCAGTGCATGATAGTCGCGTGATCAGTGCATGATCAGTCACGTGATGCGTGTGTGATCAGCCGCGTGATCAGTGCATGATAGCCACGTGATCAGTGCGCGATAGCCGCGTGATCGCGATGGTAGTCACGTGATCTGTGCATGACCAGGCGCGTGATCAGTGTATGATCAGCCGCGTGATCAGTGCATGGTAGCCGCGTGATCAGTGCATGATCAGTCACGTGAACAGTGCATGATCAGTCGCGTGATCAGTGTATGATCAGCCGCGTGATCAGTGCATGATGATCTCGTGATCAGTGCGCGATCAGTCCGTGACCAGTACATGGTCAGCTCACGTGATCATTGCGCTGATCAGCCCCGTGATCAGTGCATGATCATCCGCGTGATCAGTGCATGATCAGTCACGTGATCAGTGCATGATTGAGCGTGATCAGTGCGCCGTCATCCCACGTGATCGGTGCATGATCAGTCACGTGATCGGTACATATCAGCTGCGTGATCATTGCAGGATCAGCCACGTGAGCAGTGCATGATAGCCCGTGATCGGTGTGATCAGCTACGCGTGAAAGTGTATGATCAGCCACGTGATCAGTGCATGATCGAGCCGCGTGATCTGTGTATGATCATCCCGCGTGATCAGTGTACCTCCGTGATCAGTTCGCGTGGGCAGTGCGTGATCCTGTGCGTGACAGGCGCGTGCTGGTGCGCATGATCCGTCCCACGTGATCAGTGCGTGTAACACGTGATCGGTTCCGGATGTGCTGCGTGATCTGTGCCTGACCAGCTGCGTGATCTGTGCATGATCAGCCGTGATCAGTGCATATTCCTCACGTGATCAGTTCCATGATTGATCAGCCAAGTGATCAGGTGCGTGAACAGTCAACGTGATCAGTGTTTTGATCAGCCGCGTGATCAGTGTATGATCATCAAATCGTGATCAGTGCATGATCAGTCACATGATCAGCCAGTTGACGCGGTCGCCGTGATCAGTGCATGATCAGCCCCGTGAACAGTGCATGATCAGCCACGTGATCAGTGCATGATCAGCTGCGTGATCAGTGCATGATCAATCACGTGATCAGTGCATGATTGCATGTTGGCAGTGCATAATCAGCCACGTCAGTGCAGTCAATTCGTGATCAGTGCATGATCAGCCCGTGATCAGTGCATGATAGCCACGTGTCGGTGCATGATCAGTCGCGTGAGCGGTGTATGATCAGCCGCGTGATCAGTGCATGGTCAGTCACGTGATCAGTGCCTGATCAGCCCCGTGATCAGTGCATGATATCGCGCGCAAGTGCATGATCAGTGCGCGTGATTCCTGTGATTGTCATCTCGTGACCGTGTGCCACCTGTGCTGCGTGATCAGTGTATGATCAGCTGCGTGATCAGTGCCAGCTGAGTCGGCGTGATCAGTGCATGATTAGTCACGTGATCTGTGCCTGCTGACTGCGTGATTCAGTGCCTGATCAGTTCTTTGTTTTGCGTCGATCAGCCACGTGATCAGTGCATGATAGCAAACGTGATCAGTGCATGATCAGTCACGTGATCAGTGATTGACAAGCCCGCGTGATCGGTGCATGATCAGCCGCGTGATTGTGATCAGTAGTACGTGTATCAGTCGCGTGATCACGTGCATGATCAGCCACGTGATCGGTGCATGATAGTCACGTGATCGGTGCATGATCATCCGCGTGATCAGTGCTGATCAGTCGCGTGATCAGTGCATGATCAGCCACGTGATCAGTGCATGATCATTCACGTGATCAGTGCATGATCCCTCCCGTGCTCGGTGCATGATCGCCTCGTGATCATTTGTATGATCAGCCGCGTGATCAGTGCATGATATCCACGTGATCAGTGCATGATCTGATCGTGATCGTGTGTGATCAGCCACGTCTCCCAGTGCATGCTCAGTGCGTGATCAGTGCGCAGTCAGTCCGTGATCAGTGTATGATCAGTCATGTGATCAGTACATGATCAGCCACGTGATCAGTGCATGATCATCTGCGTGATCAGTGCGCTGATCAGCCCGCGTGATCAGTACATGATCAGCCGCGTGATTGTGCCAGATCAGCCGCTTGATCAGTGCATGATCAGCCACGTGATCAGTGCATGATAGCTGCGTGATCAGTGCATGATCAGTCCGTGATCAGTGCATGATCAGTCCGTGATCGGTGCATGATCAGTCAACGTAATGCGTGCGCGATCAGTCACGTGATCGGTACATGATTCAGTCACGTGATCAGTACGCAAGGATCATGTGATCGGTGCATGACCAGACTCGTGCTATCAGTGCATGATCAGCCACGTGATCAGTGCATGATCAATGCGTGATCAGTGCATGATAGCCACGTGATCGATCGCGTGGTCAGTGCATGATCAGTACGTGATCAGTGCATGATCATCGTGATCAGTGCGCGTCAGACCGTGATCAGTGCATGATCAGCCGCGTGATCAGTGCATGATCAGCCGCGTGATCAGTGCGCGATCAGTCACGTGATCGGTGCCTGATCAGTGCGTGATTAGTGTCTGCTCAGTCTGCGTGAACTGTGTATGCCAGCCGCCGTGATCAGTGCATGATCAGCCCGTGATCAGTGCATGATCAATCGCGTGATCAGTGCCTGATCAGCTGCGTGATCAGTGCATGATCAGCCCGCGTGAGCAGGTCATTAGCCGCGTGATCAGTGCATGATCATTCCGTGATCTGTGCCTGTGACGTGATCAGTGCATGATCCCGTGATCGGTGCATGATCTGGCACGTGATCAGTTCATGATCATCCCACGTGATCAGTGCATGGTCAGTCACGTGATCAGTGCATGATATCAGCCCGTGATCAGTGATGATCGGCACGTGAACGGTGTATGATCAGCCACGTGATCAGTGCATTAGCTACGTGATCAGTGCATGATTATCACGTGATCGGTGTATGATCAGCCGCGTGATCCCAGTGCATGGTAACCGCGTGATCAGTGCATGATCAGTCCCGTGATCAGTGCATGACCAGTGCGTGATCAGTGCGCCGATCAGTCCGCGTGATCAGTGCATGATCCGTGTCAGTGCATTACGTGCCCACGTGATCGGTGCATGCCCGCGTGATCAGTGCATGATCAGTCGCGTGACAGTGTACATGATCAGCCGCGTGATCAGTGCATGATCAGCCCGTGATCAGTGCATGGTTGCTACGTGATCAGTGCATGATCAGCCCCGTGATCAGTGTGATCAGCCGCGTGATTGGTGTGCCTGTGATCAGTGCCTGCCTACTCAGTACGTGATCGGTGCCTGATCAGCCACGTGACCAGTACATGATCACCACGTGATCAGTGCATGATCGCGATTGCCAGCCGTGATCAGTGCATGATAGCCGCGTGATCAGTGCATCAGCGGTGCGTGATCATGCGCGATCGGTCACGTGACGGTATAATTACGTGATCAGTGCATGATCAGCCCGCGTGATCAGTGCATGCATCCGATATCAGTGCATGATATCGCGTGCTGTTGCGCGGCCAGCCACGTGATCGGTGCATGATCAGTCACGTGATGTGTGCATGATCCGCTACGTGATCGTGCATGATCAGCCGCGTGATCGGTGCGCGGATCGCCCGCGTGATCAGTGCATGATCGGCGGTCTCGTGATTGAGTTGTGTGATTGCCCGCGTGATCAGTGCATGACAGCCGCGTGATCGGTTCGCGATATCCCGTGATCAGCCCAGCCACGTGATCTGTGCATGATCAGTCACGTGATCAGTGCATGATCAGCGCGTGATCAGTGAATGATCGATGCGTGATCAGTGTATGGTCAACCCGCGTGATCAGTGCATGATCAGTCAAGTGAGTCAGTGCGTGATCAGCCCGCATGATCAGTGCATGATCAGCCACGTGATCAGTGTGATCATTCTCGTGATCACGGTGCATGATCAATCGTGATCGTGACCGAGTACATCGGTGCATGATCATTGCGTGATCAGTACCCGCGTGATCAGTGTGTGATCAGCCCGTGAACGGTCATGTTCTGCGTGATCAGTACATGATATGCGTGATCATTTGTATGATCAGTTACACGGGATCAGTGTATAATCAGCCCGTGAGGGGCCCGCTGGTCGAACGCGCAGTCAGTGTATGTGATCAGCCGCGTGATCGGTGCGGGCAGCCACGTGATCAGTGCATGGTCATCACGTGTCAGTGTATGATCCCCGCGTGATCAGTGCATGATCAGTCGGAGTGATCAGTGCATGATCAGTCCTGTGATCAGTGCATTTTCAGCCCGCGTGATCAGTGTTGCGATCAGCCGTAATCAGTGCATGAGCCGACTCCCCGGTGCATGATCAGTCGCGTGATCAGTGCATGATCAGCCAGCGTGATCAGTGCATGATGATCAGTGATGATTGTCCGCGTGATCTGTGTATGATCATCCGCGTGATCGGTGCATGAGTCATGTGATCAGTGCGCGATAGCGCCCGTGATCAGTGGATGATCAGTCCGTGATGAATGTATGATCAGCCAGTGATCAGTGCCAAGATAGCTCGTCATCGGTGCGCCGATCAGTCGCGTGATCGTGCATGATCAGCCATGTCATCAGTGCATGATAGCCGCGTGACCAGTGCATACAATTCGTGATCAGTGCATGATGAATCCGTGATCAGTGCATGAGCCACGTGATCAGTGCATGATCAGTCGCGTGATAGGTGTGTGATCAGCCCGTGAACAGTGCATGCTCAGTCACGTGATCAGGGCCTGCTGAGCTGCGTGATTACTGTCTGCTCATCTGCGTGAAAATTGGTGCTAGGCTGCACGATTCCTGCTTGTCATGCTCGCCGACAATTGACCACCTGTGCTCGTAATTCCCTGCCTGCTCTTCTGCTTGATTGTGCCAGCTGACAGCACATTTCTCAGAGCTGAGTTCCAATATTGCCCCTGCTGACTGATTCCTGCCTACTCAGCTCTTTGTTCATTGCCTCCAGAGGCACATGATCAGTATGACACAAAACGTAGTCACCCATGATCAGTCACGTGATCAATGTTTGATAAGCCACGTGATCAGTGCATGATCAGTAATGTGACTAGTACATCATGGCTGCGTGATCAGTTCATGTCAGCCCGCGTAGGCAGTGCGCGATCAGCCACGTGGTCGGTGCATGATCAGCCCACGTGATCAGTGCGCGATCAGCCCGCGTGATCGGTGCATGATCAGCCACGTGATCAGTGCATGATCAGTCACGTGATCAGTGCATGGTAGTCGCGTGATCAGTGCATGTCAGTCGTGATCAGTGCGCGATCAGTCCACGTGATCAGTGCGTGAACAATCGCGTGATCAGTGCACGTGATGATGCCCGTAGTCGTGATCTGTGCATGATCAGCCACGTGATCAGTGTATGATCAGCCACGTGATCAATGCGCAATCAGTACGTGATCAGTGCATGGTCAGCTACGTGATCGCTGCATGATAGTCGCGTGATCTGTGTGAACGGTCGCGTGATCAGTGCATGATCAGCCGCGTTGATCGAGTACATGATAGCCCGCGTGATCAGTGCGCGATCAGTCCGTGAGCAGTGCATGATCAGCCACGTGATCAGTGTATGATGGCCGTGATCGCCGCGTGATACAGTGTACATGATCAATTCGTGACCAGTACATGATCAGTCTACGTGATCAGTGCAGGATCAGCTACGTGATCGTGCGTGATGGTGCATGATCGTGAGCAGTGTATGATCAGCGGCGTGATCGGTGCATGATCAGCCGTGTGATCGGTGCGTGATCAGCGCGTGATCAGTGCATGATAGTCACGTGATCAGTGCGCTGATCAGTGATCACGTGTGCGCGTGCGGCGCGTGATCAGTGCGTGCCCGTGATCGGTGTGACGTCAAATCGCGTGATCTGATGATGCGCGTGATCACTCAAGGCGTGTGATCAGTGCGTGATAGCCGCGTGATCAGTTCGCGGGAACGATCACGTCCGTGATCTGTTCATTGACCGGTACAGTTGCGTGAGTCGGTGCATGATCAGCCGCGTGATCAGTGTATGATCAGCCGCGTGATCGGTGCGGATCATCCGTGATCTGTGCTTTGATCACTGGCCACGTGATCTGTGTATGATCAGCCCGCGTGAGCGGTGCATGATCAGCCGCGTGATCAGTGCATGATCAGTCACGTGATCGGTGCATGATCGCCCGTGATCGTGTATGATGAGCCCACGTGATCAGTGCAGGATCAGTGCGTGATCAGTGTATGATCAGTCACGTGACGGGTAATGAGTGATCAGCCCGTGGTCGGTGCATGATCAGCGCGTGATCCAGTACGTGGTCAGCCGCGTGATCAGTGCGCGATCAGTCGTGATCAGTGCATGATCAGCCACGTGATCAGTGCGCGTGATCAGTTGCGTGAGTGTCGGTGTATGATCATCCCGTGATCACGTGCATGGCAAGCGATTGCGTGATCGGTGCATGATCAGCCGCGTGATCAGTGCATTTCGGTCACGTGATCAGTGCATGATCAGCCGCGTGATCAGTGTATGATCAGCCCGCGTGATCAGTGCATGATCGGTCAGGTGATCAGTGCATGAATCAGTACGTGATCAGTGGATGATCATCCCGTGATCAGTGCATGATGAGTCATGTGATCAGTGCATGATCAGTCTGCGTGATCAGTGCATGATCAGTCGCCGTCAGTGTATGATCAGCCAAGTGATCAGTGCGCGATAGCCCGCGTGATCAGTGCATGATCCAGTCACGTGATCGGGGTGTGCGTGATGATCAGCCCGCGTTGCCAGCTGAGTGCGCGATTCCGCCCACGTGATCAGTGCATGATCAGTCGCGTGATGGGTGCCTGATCAGCTGCATTGTGAGCAGTGCATGATTCATCCGCGTGATCAGTGATGCCTGCTGACTGTTTGATCAGCCGCGTGATCGGTGCATGATCATCACGTGATCAGTGCCTGATCTGAGTCACGTGGCCATGTACATGATCAGCCGTGACAATTGCCACCTCGCGTGAGCAGTGCATGATAGCCAGTACGTGATCTGTCAGTGCGTACTAGCCCGCGTGATTTGCGCGATCAGCCATGTCATCAGTGCCGAGTGTGCCAGCGTGAGCAGTGCATGATCAGTCACGTGATGAGTGCATGATTATAGCGTGATCAGTGCATGACCCTGCCGTGATCAGTCTTTGATCAGCCACGTGAGTGCACGGTGTCGTGATGTATGATCCAGCCCGTGAGCAGTGCATGATCACCACGTGATCAGTGCATGATCAGTCGCGTGATCGTGGGCCAGCCAGCTCAAAGCATGAGGTGATCGGTACATCATCAGTCCGTGATCAATGCATGATCAGTCACGTGATCAGTACATGATAGCCCGTCATCAGTGCGCGATCAGTCGTGATCAGTGCAATGTCAGTTCTCATCAGTGCATGATCAGCCCGTGATCAGTGCATGATCATTACGTGATCAGTGCATGATTGAGCCGTGATCAGTGCATGATCGGTCCGTGATTTGCCTGAACAGCCACGTGATCGGTGCCTCCTTTCGCGTGATCAGTGCATGATCACCAAATTGCTGGCTTGTCAGTAATTCCTGCCTGATCAGCTGCGTGATCAGTGCATGGACGAACCGTGGAAGGTGCATCTGTGCATCGCTCGGTCGCGTGATCAGTGCATCGCCAGTCAATGCGTGATCTGTGCACCGATCAGTCGCGTGATCGGTGCATGATAAGTCGCGTGATCAGTGCGCCAGCCAGCGTGATCAGTGCATCATGCCAGCTGAAATGGTAACTCGTGATCATTGCATGATCAGTGCGTGATCAGTGCGCGATGATCCTGCGCTGTCAGAAATGGTGTGCATGATCAGTCGCGTGATCAGTGCGCATGATCAGTCGCGTGATCGGTGCATGGTCAGTCGCGTGATCAGTGTATGATCAGCCCGTGATCAGTGTGTGATCAGCCAGTGTGATCACTGCACATGATATGCGTGATCAGTCACATGATCCCAGCCGCGTGATGTGATCAGTCCGTGATCAGTGCATGAACTTCACGTGATCAGTGCATGATCAGCCACGTGATCAGTGCATGATCAGCCACGTGATCAGTGCATGATCAGTGCCCGTGAACGGTGCATGGTCAGTGCCGTGAATCCGTGATCCCAGTGTATGATCAGCCCGCGTGATCAGTGCGCTGATCAGCTACGTGATAGGTGCGCCGTCAGCCCGTGAACAGTGTAGTGATGTTGCCTTGATCAGCCACGTGATCAGTGCATGATCACGTCACGTGATCCCGTGATCTGTGCTGACCAAGCGTGATCAGTGCTGATCAATTCTGACAAGTCATCTGCTTGACCCCGTGATCTGTGCTGCGTAATTCCTGCCTGCTCAGCTGGTGATTGTTGCCAGCTGGGCAGCATGATCAGTCACGTGCTCAGTTGCATGTTGTGCCTGCTGACTGTTTGATGATTCGTGTCTCTCAGCTCTTTGTGTTTTGTCATGATCAGGCACATGATCAGTGTATGATAGCAAACATGATCAGCCCATGATCAGTCACGTGATCAGTGCCATTAAGCCGCGTGATCAGTGCATGATAAGTCACCTGATCAGTGCATGCTCCAGTGCGTGATCAGTGCATGATCAGCCACGTGATCAGTGCATGATAGCCACGTGATCAGTGCATGATCACGTGCCACGTGATCAGTGCATGATCAGCCCGTGATCAGTGCATGATCAGTACGTGATCGGTGAATGATCAGTCACGTGATCAGTGTATGATCACTCACGTGATCAGTGCATGTAGCTACGTGATCATTGCATGATCAGCCGCGTGAGTAGTGCATGATAGCTCGTGATCAGTGCATGATCAGTGCGCGTGATCAGTGCATGATCAGTCATGTAATCTGTGCAAGACCAAGCGCGTGATCAGTGTATGACCAGCCCGCGTGATCAGAGCATGATGTTCGCGTGATCAGTGCATGATCAGTCGTGATCAGTGCGCGTGATCAGTGCATGATAGCCCCGTGATCAGTGCATGATCAGTCCCGTGATCAGTTCATGATCAATCACGTCATCAGTGCATGATCAGTCACGTGATCAGTGCATGATCAGTCACGTGATCAGTATATGGTCAACCACGTGATCAGTGCATGATCCGTCGCGTGATCAGTGCATGATCCGTCATGTGATCGTGCCTGATCACGCGTGAACAGTGCAAGATAAGTCACCTGATCAGTGCATGATCAGTCGTCATCAGTGCATGATCACTCACGTGACCAGTACATGGTAGCTCGTGATCGTGCATGATCATTGCATGATCACGTGAGCAGTGCATGATAGCCGCGTGATCAGTGCATGATCATTTCGTGAGCGGTGTATGATCAGCCAGGTGATCAGTGTATGATCAGCCACGTGATCGGTGCATGATCTGTCACGTGATCAGTGTATGATCATCCCGCGGGATCAGTGCATGAGCAGTCATGTGATCAGTGCATGATCGGTCTTGTGATCGGTGTATGATCAGTCGCGTGATCAGTGCATGATCGCCAGGTAATGAGTGCATGATAGCCAGAGGTGATCAGTGCATTATCAGCCCGTGATCAGTGCATGATCAGCCGCGTGATCGGTGCATGATAGCCAACTCATCAGTGCATGATCAGCCAGCGTGATCAGTGCATGGTCACGTCACGTGATCAGTGCATCAGTCGGTCACGTGATCAGTGTATGATCATCCCGTGATCGGTGCATGTGGAGTCATGTAATCAATGCATGGCCAGGCGCCGTGATCGGTGGATGATCAGTCCCGTGATGAATGTATGATCAGCCAAGTGATCAGTGCAAGATCAGCTCGTCATCAGTGCATGATCAGTCACATGATCAGTGCGCATGATCAGCCATGTCATCAGTGCATGATAGCCCGTGACCCAGTGCATACAATTCGTGATCAGTGCATGCGCAATCCGTGATCAGTGCATGAGGCCCCGTGATCAGTGCATGATCAGTCACGTGATAGGTGTGTGATCAGCCACGTGAACAGTGCATGCTCAGTCACGTGATCAGGGCCTGCTGAGCTGCATGATTACTGTCTGCTCATCTGTGACAATTGCCAGCTGAGCTGCGCGATTCCTGCTTGTCATCTCGTGACAATTTGCCACCTGTGCTCGTAATTCCTGCCTGCTCTTCTACTTGATTGTGCCAGCTGAGCAGCATGATTTCTCAGAGCTGAGTTCCAATATGTGCCTGCTGACTGATTCCTGCCTACTCAGCTCTTTGTTCATTGCCTCCAGAGGCACATGATCAGTGTATGACACCAAACATGATCACCACATGATCAGTCACATGATCAATGATTGATAAACCAGGTCGGTGTGCGTGATCGGTAATGTGACTAGTACATCATAGCTGCGTGATCAATGCATGATCAGCCCGTGAGCAGTACATGATAGCCGCGTGGTCAGTGCATGATCAGCCACGTGATCAGTGCATGATCAGTCGCGATATCAGTGCATGATCAGCCGCGTGATCAGTGCATGATCAGCCGCGTGATCAGTGCATGATCAGTCGCGTGACCAGTACATGGCAGCTGCGTGATCATTGCATGATCAGCCACGTGATCGGTGCATGATAGTCACGTGATCGGTGCCTGATCAGTCACGTGATCGTGTGTGATCAGCCACGTGATCGGTGCATGATCAGCCCGTGATCAGTATGATCAGCCACGTGATCAGTTCATGGTAGTCGCGTGATCTGTGCATGTCAGCCGCGTGATCAGTGCATGATCAGTCACGTGATCAGTGCATGATCAGCCGCGTGATCAGTGCATGATCAGTACGTGATCAGTGCGTGATCAGTGCGTGATCAGTGTATGATCAGTACGTGATCAGTGCATGATCATTGCGTGATCAGTGCATGATCAGCCCACGTGACCAGTGCAGTAGTTATCCGTGATCAGTGACCCATGATCAACCACGTGATCAGTGCGTGATAGCCGCGTGATCAGTGCATGATCAGTCCGTGATCAGTGCATGATCGATCGCGTGATCGGTGCGTGATCAGTGCGTGATCAGACACGTGATCATTGCCGTGATCGGTACATGTTGGCTAAGTGATCATTGCAGGCGTGATCAGTGCATGATCAGACACGTGATCTGTGCATGATCGCTACGTGAGCAGTGTATGATCAGCCTCGTGATCAGTGCATCGATCAGCCGTGTAAACTGTGCATGATCAGCCCGTGATCAGTGCATGATCGGCTCGTGATCAGTTCATGATCAGTCCGTGATCTGTGCATGATCAGCCGCGCGTGATCGTGTGCATGATATCGCGTGATCAGTGCATGATCAGCCACGTGATCAGTTCGGGATCAGTTCGTGATCTGTGCATGATCAGTCACGTGATCTGTGCATGATCAGCCGCGTGATCAGTGCATGATAGCCACGTGATCGGTGCATGATCAGTCCGTGATCAGTGCGTGAACAGTCGCGTGATCAGTGCATGATGAGCCGCGTGATCAGTGCACAGGATCAGCCACGTGATCAGTGCATGATCAGTCCGCGTGATCAGTACATGATCAGCCACGTGATCAGTGCATGATCAGCCGCGTGATCAGTGTATGATCAGCCGCGTGACAGTGCATGATCAGCCACGTGATCAGTGCATGATCAGCCGCGTGATCAGTGCATGATAGTTACGTGATCAGTGCATGATCAGCCCGTGATCAGTGCATGATCAGCCACGTGAACACGGTGTATGATCAGCCGCGTGATCAGTGCATCAGCCACGTGATCAGTGCATGATCAGTCACGTGATCAGTGCATGATCAGCCGCGTGATCAGTGCATGATCAGTACGTGATCAGTACATGATCAATGGCGTGATCAGTGCATGATAGCCGCGTGATCGGTGCATGATCAGCCGCGTGATCAGTGCATGATCAGTCACGTGATCGTGTATGATGATCAGCCGCGTGATCAGTGCATGATCAGCCCACGTGATCAGTGCATGATCAGCCACGTGATCAGTTAGCCCGATGCAGCCGCGTGATCAGTGCATGATCATCCACGTGATCAGTGCATGATCAGCCACGTGATCGTGCATGATCAGGTGCGTGATTGGTGTGCGATGATCCACGTGATCAGTGCATGATCAGCCACGTGATCGGTGCATGACCAGGTGATTAGCCGCGTGATCAGTGCGCAGTCAGCCGCGTGATCAGTGCATGATCAGCCACGTGATCAGTGCATGATCAGTCACGTGATGTGTGCATGATCCGTTACGTGATCAGTGCATGATCAGCCCGCGTGATCAGTGCATGGTCATTCACGTGATCAGTGCATGATCAGTCGCGTGAGCAGTGCATATCAGCCCGCGTGATCAGTGCATGATCAGCTGCGTGAGGCAGTGCATGATCAGCCGCGTGATGGCCAGTGATCAGTCACATGTTCAGTGTATGATCAGCGTGATCAGTGCGTGATCAGTGCGTGAGTGCAGTGATGTTCAGTGATCAGTGATCGTGACGTGATCAGTGTATGTTCAGCCACGTGATCAGTGCATGATCAGTCGCGTGATCAGTGCCATGATCAGCCGCGTGATCAGTGCAGTGATGATCAGCCCGTGATCAGTGCATGATCAGCCACGTGATCAATGCATGATCAGCCGCGTGATCAGTGCATGATCAGCCACGTGATCAGTGCATGATCAGCCACGTGATCAGTGCATGAATAGCCCAGTGCGTGATCAGTGCATGATCAGCCGCGTGATCAGTGCATGATCAGTCGCGTGATCGGTGTGCATCAGCCACGTGATCGGTGCATGATCAGCCACGTGATCAGTGCATGATCGCGTTCGTGATCAGTGTATGATCAGTCGCGTGATCAGTGCATGATCGGTCGCGTGATCAATGCATGATCAGTCCGCGTGATCAGTGCATGATTGAGCGTGATCAGTGCATGATCAGTCCCGTGATCAGTGTATGATCAGCCACGTGATCAGTGCATGATCAGTCGCGTGATCAGTGCATGATCAGCCACGTGATCAGTGTATGATCAGCCGCGTTGGCAGCCCATGGTCAGTTCGTGATCAGTGTATGATCAGCCGCGTGATCGGTGCATGATAGCCCGTGATCAGTGCGCGGTCAATCACGTGATCGGTGTATGATCAGCCCGTGAACAGTGCATGCTCAGTCACGTGATCAGGGCCTGCTGACGTGCACGTGATTACTGTCTGCTCATCTGTGACAATTGCCAGCTGAGCTGCGATTCCTGCCTGTCATCTGCTTGACAATTGTGAGCTGTGCTGCGTAATTCCTGCCTGCTCAGCTGTGATTGATTGTGCCAGCTGAGCAGCATGATTCCTCACAGCTGAGTTCCATGATTGTGCCTGCTGACTGTTTGATTCGTGTCTACTCAGCTCTTTGTTTTTTGTCTCCCGAGGCACATGATCAGTGTATGATAGCAAACATGATCAGCCCATGATCAGTCACATGATCAGCGCCATTAAGTCGCGTGATCACTACATGTAGTCATGTGATCAGTCCATGCTCAATCGCGGTATCAGTGCATGATCAGCCGCGTGATCAGTGCATGATAGCCACGTGATCATTGCATGATAGCCACGTGATCAGTGCATGATCAGCCCGTGATCAGTGCATGATAGCCACGTGATCAGTGAATGATCAGTCACCTGATGGGTGTATGATCACTCGTGATCTCGCGTGACCGGTACATGGTAGCTACATGATCTGGTGCATGATCAGCCACGTGTGTAGTGCATGATAGCTACGTGATCAGTGCATGATCAGTCACGTGATCAGTGCATGATCAGTCATGCGTGATCTGTGCAAGACCAAGCCGCGTGATCAGTGTATGACCAGCCAAGTGATCAGTGCATGATACCCGTGATCAGTGCATGATCAGTGCGTGATCAGTGCGTGATCACGTGATCGGTGTATGATCAGCCCGTGATCAGTGCATGATCAGTCACATGATCAGTGCATGATCAATTCGTCATCAGTGCATGATCAGTCACGTGACCAGTATATGGTAGCCTCGTGATCATTGCATGATCAGCCGCGTGATCGTGCATGATCAGCCACGTGATCAGTGCATGATCAGTCATGTGATCAGTGCATGATCAGTCACGTGAACAGTGCATGATAAGTCACCTGATCAGTGCATGATCAATTCGTGATCAGTGCATGATCACTCACGTGACCAGTACATGGTAGCTCGTGATCATTGCATGATCAGCCACGTGAGCAGTGCATGATAGCCGCGTGATCAGTGCATGATCAGTTTGTGAGCGTGCATGATCAGCCACGTGATCAGTGCATGATCAGCCACGTGATCAGTGCATGATCTGTCACGTGATCAGTGCATGATCATCCACGTGATCAGTGCATGATCAGTCGTGTAATCAATGCATGATATGTGCCGTGATCAGTGGATGATCAGTCGGCGTGATGAATGTATGATCAGCGTGATCAGTGCAAGATAGCTCGTGATCGGTGCATGATCAGTCGTGATCAGTGCATGATCAGCCATGTCATCAGTGCATGATCAGCCCGTGACCGGTGCATACAAGCCATGTGATCAGTGCATGCGCAATCCGTGATCAGTGCATGAGCCACGTGATCAGTGCATGATCAGTCGCGTGATAGGTGTGTGATCAGCCACGTGAACAGTGCATGCTCAGTCACGTGATCAGGGCCTGCTGAGCTGCGTGATTACTGTCTGCTCATCTGCCGTGACAATTGCCAGCTGAGCTGCGATTCCTGCCTGTCATCTCTTGACAATTGCCACCTGTGCTGCGTAATTCCTGCCTGCTCTTCTGCTTGATTATTGTGCCAGCTGAGCAGCATGATTTCTCAGAGCTGAGTTCCAATATTGTGCCTGCTGACTGATTCCTGCCTACTCAGCTCTTTGTTCATTTGCCTCTCGTGAGGCACATGATCAGTGTATGACACCAAACATGGTGCATGATCAGTCACATGATCAATGATTGATAAGCCAGGTGATCAGTGCATGATCAGTAATGTGACTAGTACATGATCAGCTGATCGCTGCGTGATCATTGCATGATCAGCCCGTGAGCAGTGCATGATAGCCACGTGGTCAGTGCATGATCAGCCACGTGATCAGTGCATGATCAGTCACGTGATCAGTGCATGATCAGCCGCGTGATCAGTGCATGATCAGTCACGTGATCAGTGCATGACGTCAGATCGCGTGACCCGTAGTCGTGGTAGCTCGTGATACGTGATGATCAGCCGCGTGATCAGTGCATGATCCCGTGATCAGTGCGTGATCAGTGCGTGATCAGTCGCGTGATCGCGTGATCTGTGCATGATCAGTCGCGTGATCAGTGCATGATCAGCCACGTGATCAGTGCATGATAGCCGCGTGATCAGTGCATGATCAGTCACGTGATCTGTGCATGACCAGGCGCGTGATCAGTGTATGATCAGCCCGTGATCAGTGTGATCAGCCCGCGTCAGTGCATGATCAGCCGCGTGATCAGTGCATGATCAGTCACGTGATCAGTGCATGATCAGTCACGTGATCAGTGCATGATCAGCCGCGTGATCAGTGCATGATCAGCCACGTGATCAGTGCATGATCAGTCGCGTGATCCAGTACATGATCAGCCACGTGATCAGTGCATGATCAGCCGCGTGAGCAGTGCATGATCAGCCGCGTGATCAGTGCATGATCAGTCACGTGATCAGTGCATGATCAGTCACGTGATCAGTGCATGATCAGCCGCGTGATCAGTGCATGATCACTCACGTGACCAGTACATGATCAGCTCGTGATCAGTGCATGATCAGCCGCGTGATCAGTGCATGATCAGCCACGTGATCAGTGCATGATCAGCCGCGTGATCAGTGTATGATCAGCCACGTGATCAGTGCATGATCAGTCGCGTGATCACTGCATGATCTGTCACGCGTGATCAGTGCATGATCAGCCCCGTGATCAGTGCATGATCAGTCATGTGATCAGTGCATGATGCGTGATCAGTGCATGTCATCGCGTGTATGATCAGCCGCGTGATCAGTGCATGATAGCCGCGTGATCAGTGCATGATCAGGTGCGTGATCAGTGCATGATCAGCCGCGTGATCAGTGCATGATCAGCCGCGTGATCGGTGCAGCCGTGAGCCAACGTGATCAGTGCATGATCAGTCGCGTGATCAGTGCATGATCAGCCGCGTGATCAGTGCATGATCACGTGATCGTGATCAGTCAGTGCATGATCAGCCACGTGATCAGTGCATGAGTCATGTAATCAATGCATGATCAGCGCCGTGATCAGTGGATGATCAGTCCCGTGATCAGTGTATGATCAGCCCGCGTGATCGGTGTGCAAGATAGCTCGTGATCAGTGCATGATCAGTCACGTGATCAGTGCATGATCAGCCATGTCATCAGTGCATGATAGCCACGTGACCAGTGCATACAATTCGTGATCAGTGCATGATCAATCCCGTGATCAGTGCATGAGAGCCGCGTGATCAGTGCATGATCAGTCACGTGATAGGTGTGTGATCAGCCACGTGAACAGTGCATGCTCAGTCACGTGATCAGGGCCTGCTGAGCTGCATGATTACTGTCTGCTCATCTGCCGTGACAATTGCCAGCTGAGCTGCACGATTCCTGCTTGTCATCTCGTGACAATTGCCACCTGTGCTGCGTAATTCCTGCCTGCTCTTCTGTGATTGTGCCAGCTGAGCAGCATGATTTCTCAGAGCTGAGTTCCAATATTGTGCCTGCTGACTGATTCCTGCCTACTCAGCTCTTTGTTCATTGCCTCCAGAGGCACACGTGATCAGTGTATGACACCAAACGTGATCACCACATGATCAGTCACATGATCAATGATTGATAAGCCAGGTCATCAGTGTGCATGATCAGTAATGCATGATCTAGTACATCAGCTGCGTGATCAATGCATGATCAGCCACGTGAGCGTGCCACGTATCAGTGCATGATTGCCACGTGATCAGTGCACGTGGTCGCGTGATCGGTGATGATCAGCCACGTGATCAGTGCATGATCAGCCGCGTGATCAGTGCATGATCAGCCGCGTGATCAGTGCATGATCAATTCGTGATCAGTGCATGATCAGTCACGTGATCAGTGCATGATCAGCTCGGTGCGTGATCAGTGCATGATCAGCCCGTGATCAGTGCATGATAGCCGCGTGATCAGTGCATGATCAGTCACGTGATCGTGCATGATCAGCCCGCGTGATCAGTGCATGATCAGCCGCGTGATCAGTGCATGATCAGCCGCGTGATCACTTCATGATCAGTCCGCGTGATCTGTGCATGATCAGGCGCGTGATCAGTGTATGATCAGCCCGTGATCAGTGCATGATCAGCCGCGTGATCAGTGCATGATCAGTCGCGTGATCAGTGCATGATCAGTCCGCGTGATCAGTGTATGATCAGCCGCGTGATCAGTGCATGATCAGTCACGTGATCAGTGCATGATCAGCCCGCGTGATCAGTGCGCGTCAGTTACGTGATCAGTGCATGATCAGCCGCGTGATCAGTGCATGGTGCACGTCAGTCCGCGTGATCGGTGCATGATCAGCCGCGTGATCGGTGCATGATCAGTCACGTGATCAGTGCATGATCAGTCGCGTGATCAGTGCCTGATCAGTTACGTGATCCGTGCATGATCAGTCGCGTGACCAGTACATGATAGCTCGCGTGATCATTGCAGGATCAGCCCGCGTGATCACTGCATGATAGACGCGTGATCGGTGCATGATCAGCTACGTGATCAGTGTATGATCAGCCCGCGTGATCAGTGCATGATCGAACCACGTGATCTGTGCATGATCAGCCGCGTGATCAGTGCATGATCACCTCGTGATCGCGTGTTCATGATCAGTCGCGTGATCTGTGCATGATCAGGCGCGTAATCAGTGCATGATATCCCGTGATCAGTGCATGATAGCCCGTGATCAGTTCAGGATCAGTCACGTGATCTGTGCATGACCAGGCGTGATCAGTGCATGATCATCCGCGTGTCAGTGCATGATCGCCGCGTGATCAGTGCATTATCAGCCCGCGTGATCAGTGCATGATCAGTCGCGTGATCAGTGTGCGTGATCAGTCGCGTGATCAGTGCATGATGAGCCACGTGATCAGTGCAGGATCAGTTCGTGATCAGTGCATGATCAATCACGTGATCAGTACATGGTTGCTACGTGATCAGTGCATGATCAGCCGCGTGATCAGGTGTGTGATCAGCCGTGAACAGTGCATGTTCAGCCCGCGTGATCAGTACATGATAGCCACGTGATCAGTGCATGATCAGTTACGTGAGCAGTGTATAATCAGCCACGTCACGTGCCCATGGTCGAAGCCCGTGATCAGTGTATGATCAGCCACGTGATCAGTGCATGATATCGCGTGATCAGTGCATGATCAATCACGTGATCAGTGTATGATCAGCCACGTGATCAGTACATGGTAGGCGCGTGATCAGTTCCAGAATCAGCCACGTGTGAGTGCATGTGTGCGTGATCAGTGCGTTATCAGTGCATGATCAGCCACGTGATCAGTGCATGATCAGTCACGTGATCGTGTGTGATCAGCCACGTGATCAGTGCATGATCAGCCACGTGATCAGTGCATGATAACCACGTGATCGTGATGATTAGTCGCGTGATCTGTGCATGACAGGCGCGTGATCAGTGTATGATCAGCCGCGTGATCAGTGCATGATAGCCACGTGATCAGTGCATGATAGCCGCGTGATCAGTGCATGATCAGCCACGTGATCAGTTCGCGATTCAGTCGCGTGATCTGTGCAGGACAGCCGCGTGATCAGTGTATGATCAGCCCGTGATCAGTGCATTATCAGCCACGTGATCAGTGCATGATCATCCGTGATCAGTGCATGATCAGTCACGTGACCAGTACATGATAGCCACGTGATCAGTGCGTGATCAGCCACGTGATCAGTGCCAGCCCGTGATCAGTGCATGATCAGCCACGTGATGTGTGCATGATCAGTCACGTGATCAGTGCATGATCAGCCACGTGATCAGTGCATGAGGTGCGTGCGTGATCAGTGCATGATCAGTCCGTGATCAGTGCATGATCAGCCACGTGATCAGTGCATGTTCAGCCACGTGATCAGTGCATGATCAGCCACGTGATCAGTGCATGATCGTGATCGTGCATGATCAGCCATGATCAGTGTGATCATCAGTGATCGTGTGATCAGTGCATGGTCGAACGCGTGAACAGTGTATGATCAGCCGCGTGATCAGTGCCGCGATAGCCAGGTGATCAGTGCATGATCAGCCACGTGATCAGTGCATTGATCAGTCACGTGATCAGTGTATGATCAGCCAAGTAATCAGTGCATGATAGCCAACTCATCGTGTGCATGATCAGTCACGTGATCAGTGCATGGTCAGTCGCGTGATCAGTGCATGATCAGTCGCGTGATCAGTGTATGATCATCCACGTGATCAGTGCATGTCAGTCATGTAATCAATGCATGATTGAGCCGTGATCAGTGCATGATCAGTCCCGTGATCAGTGTATGATCAGCCCGTGATCAGTGCAAGATCAGCCTCGTGATCAGTGCATGATCAGTCACGTGATCAGTGCATGATCAGCCGCGTGATCAGTGCATGATCAGCCGCGTGATCAGTGCACCGATCAGCCGCGTGATGTATGATCAGCCACGTGATCAGTGCATGAGCCGCGTGATCAGTGCATGATCAGTCACGTGATCAGTGTATGATCAGCCACGTGATCAGTGCATGCTCAGTCACGTGATCAGGTGCCTGCTGAGCTGCGTGATAACTGTCTGCTCATCTGCCGTGACAATTGCGCGTGCTCAGCTGCATGATCGATTCTGCCTGTGATCTGTGACGTGATCAGTGCGTGAGCTGTGCTGCGTATGATTCCTGCAGTGCTCAGCTGCGTGATTGTGCCAGCTGAGCGCGTGCAGTGATGATCTCACGTGCTCAGTTCCATGACCGTGTGCCTGCTGACTGTTTGATTCGGTGTCTACTCAGCTCTTTGTTTTTTGTCTCCCGAGGCACGTGATCAGTGTATGATCAGCAAACGTGATCAGTGCATGATCAGTCACATGATCGTGATCGTGCCATTAAGAATCGTGCGTGATCGTGTTCATCGTGTCATGTGATCAGTCCATGCTCATGATCAGTCGCGTGATCAGTGCATGATCAGCCGCGTGATCAGTGCATGATCAGCCACGTGATCGTGCATGATCAGCCGCGTGATCAGTGCATGATCAGTCCGCGTGATCAGTGCATGATCAGCCACGTGATCAGTGCATGATCAGTCACGTGATCAGTGCATGATCAGTCACGTGATCGGTGCATGATCAGCCACGTGATCAGTGCATGATCAGCCACGTGATCAGTGCATGATCAGTCACGTGATCAGTGCATGATCAGTCGCGTGATCAGTGCATGATCAGTCGCGTGATCAGTGCATGATCAGCCGCGTGATCAGTGCATGATCGCCCGCGTGAGTGCATGATCAGTCACGTGATCAGTGCATGATCAGTCGCGTGATCAGTGCATGATCAGCCACGTGATCAGTGCGCAGTAGCCACGTGATCAGTGCATGATCAGCCGCGTGATCAGTGCATGATCAGCCGCGTGATCAGTGCATGATCAGTCACGTGATCAGTGCATGATCAGTCACGTGATCAGTGCATGATCAGTCGCGTGATCGTGTGTATGATCAGTGCGTGATCAGTGCATGTCAGTACGTGATCGGTGCATGATCAGCCACGTGATCAGTGCATGATCGTGATCAGTGCGATCAGCCACGTGATCAGTGCATGATCCGTCGCGTGATCAGTGCATGATCAGTCACGTGATCAGTGCATGATCAGTCACGTGATCAGTGCATGATCAATTCGTGATCAGTGCATGATCACTCCGTGCGTGACCAGTACATGATAGCTCGTGATCATTGCATGATCAGCCACGTGAGCAGTGCATGATAGCCACGTGATCAGTGCATGATCAGTTTCACGTGATCAGTGTATGATCAGCCCGTGATCAGTGCATGATCAGCCACGTGATCAGTGCATGATCTGTCACGTGATCAGTGCATGATCATCCGCGGTGATCAGTGCATGATCAGTCGCGTGATCAGTGCAGTGTCTTGTGATCAGTGTATGATCAGCCCACGTGATCAGTGCACGATCAGCCCGTGATCAGTGCATGATAGCCCACGTGATCAGTGCATGATCAGTCACGTGATCAGTGCATGATCAGCCCCGTGATCAGTGCATGATCAGCCAACTGATCAGTGCATGATCAGTCGCGTGATCAGTGCATGGTCAGCCCGCGTGATCAGTGCATGATCAGTCACGTGATCAGTGTATGATCATCCGCGTGATCAGTGCATGATCAGTCATGTAATCAATGCATGATGCAGCGCCGTGATCAGTGGATGATCAGTCCGTGATCAGTGTATGATCAGCCAAGTGATCAGTGCAAGATAGCTCGTCATCAGTGCATGATCAGTCACGTGATCAGTGCATGATCAGCCATGTCATCAGTGCATGATAGCCACGTGATCAGTGCATACAATTCGTGATCGGTGCATGATCAATCCGTGATCAGTGCATGAGCCACGTGATCAGTGCATGATCAGTCACGTGATAGGTGTGTGATCAGCCACGTGAACAGTGCATGCTCAGTCACGTGATCAGGGCCTGCTGAGCTGCGTGATTACTGTCTGCTCATCTGCTTGACAAGTGCCAGCTGAGCTGCACGATTCCTGCTTGTCATCTCGCGTGACAATTGCCACCTGTGCTGCGTAATTCCTGCCTGCTCTTCTACGTGATTGTGCCAGCTGAGCAGCATGATTTCTGTAGCTGAGTTCCAATATTTGTGCCTGCTGACTGATTCCTGCCTACTCAGCTCTTTGTTCATTGCCTCCAGAGGCACATGATCAGTGTATGACACCAAACATGATCACCACATGATCAGTCACATGATCAATGATTGATAAGCCAGGTGATCAGTGCATGATCAGTAATGTGTGATCGGTACATCAGCAGCTGCGTGATCAGTGCATGATCAGCCGCGTGATCATCAGCCACGTGATCAGTGCATGATCAGCCACGTGATCAGTGCATGATCAGCCGCGTGATCAGTGCATGATCAGTCCCGTGATCAGTGCATGATCAGTCGCGTGATCAGTGCATGATCAGCCGCGTGATCAGTGCATGATCAGCCACGTGATCAGTGCATGATCAGTCGCGTGATCAGTGCATGATCAGCCACGTGATCAGTGCATGATCAGTCACGTGATCAGTGCATGATCAGCACGTGATCGCGTGCATGATCAGTCACGTGATCAGTGCATGATCAGCCGCGTGATCAGTGCATGATAGTCGCGTGATCTGTGCATGATCAGGCGCGTGATCAGTGCATGATCAGCCAGCGTGATCAGTGCATGATAGCCACGTGATCAGTGCATGATCGATCGCGTGATCAGTGCATGATCGTTGCGTGATCAGTGCATGATCAGCCGCGTGATCAGTGCATGATCAGCACGTGATCAGTGCATGATCAGCCGCGTGATCAGTGCATGATAGCCACGTGATCAGTGCATGATCAGCCGCGTGATCAGTGCATGATCAGTCACGTGATCAGTGCATGATCAGCCACGTGATCAGTGCATGATCAGCCCGTGATCAGTGCATGATCAGTGCGTGATCAGTGCATGATCAGCCACGTGATCAGTGCATGATCAGCCACGTGATCAGTGCATGATCAGCCGCGTGATCAGTGCATGATCAGCCGCGTGATCAGTGCATGATCAGCACGTGATCAGTGCATGATCAGCCGCGTGATCAGTGCATGATCAGCCGCGTGATCAGTGCATGATCAGCCCGTGATCAGTGCATGATCAGCTCGCGTGATCAGTGCATGATCAGTCACGTGATCTGTGCATGATCAGCCACGTGATCAGTGCATGAGCCGCGTGATCGTGATCATTGCATGTGCGTGATCAGCTGCATGATCAGCCGCGTGATCTGTGCATGATCAGTCGCGTGATCTGTGCATGATCAGCGCGTGATCAGTGCATGATCAGCCCCGTGATCAGTGTGATGATCAGCCGCGTGATCAGTGCATATTCGTGATCGCGTGCATCAGTGCGTGATCAGTGCAGGATCAGTCCCGTGATCAGTGCATGATCAGTCACGTGATCAGTGCATGATCAGCCCGCGTGATCAGTGCATGATCAGCCCGCGTGATCAGTGTGTGATCAGCCCGTGATCAGTGCATGATCAGCCACGTGATCAGTGCATGATCAGCCACGTGATCAGTGCATGATCAGCCACGTGATCAGTGCATGATCAGCCAGTGCGTGATCGAGTGCATGATCAGTGTCACGTGATCAGTGCATGATCAGCCACGTGATCAGTGCATGATCAGCCGCGTGATCAGTGCATGATCAGCCGCGTGATCAGTGCATGATCAGCCATCGTGTCAGTCAGTCACGTGATCAGTGCTGATCAGTCACGTGATCGGTGCATGATCAGCCACGTGATCAGTGCATGATCAGCCGCGTGATCAGTGCATGATCAGCCCACGTGATCAGTGCATGATCAGCCGCGTGATCGTGTGCATGATCAGTCCGCGTGATCAGTGCATGATCAGCCACGTGATCAGTGCATGATCAGTCACGTGATCAGTGCATGATCAGCCACGTGATCAGTGCATGATCAGCCCGTGATCAGTGCATGATCAGCCCGTGATCAGTGCATGATCATCGCGTGATCAGTGCATGATCAGCCGCGTGATCAGTGCATGATCAGTCACGTGATCAGTGCATGATCAGCCACGTGATCAGTGCATGATCAGCCACGTGATCAGTGCATGATCAGTCCGTGATCAGTGCATGATCATCGCGTGATCAGTGCATGATCAGCCGCGTGATCAGTGCGCTTCGTGATCAGCCAGCTGCGTGATCAGTGCATGATCAGCCACGTGATCTGTGCATGATCAGCCACGTGATCAGTGCATGATCAGCCACGTGATCAGTGCGTGATCAGTGCATGATCAATCACGTGATCAGTGCATGATCAGTGCGTGATCAGTGCGTGATCAGTCGCATGTCAGTGCATGATCAGCCACGTGATCAGTGCATGATCAGCCACGTGATCAGTGCATGATCAGCCCGCGTGATCAGTGCATGATCAGCCACGTGATCAGTGCATGATCAGCCCGCGTGATGATCAGTGCATGATCAGTCACGTGATCAGTGCATGATCAGCTGCGTGATCAGTGCATGATCAGTCACGTGATCAGTGTGATCGCCGTACGTCAGTGCTGATCGTGATCAGTGCATGATCAGCCGCGTGATCAGTGCATGATCAGCCGTGCGTTGTCAGTGCTGATCGATCGCGTGATCAGTGCATGATCATCTGCGTGATCAGTGTATGATCAGCTGCGTGATCAGTGCATGATCAGTCCGCGTGATCGGTGCATGATCAGTCACGTGATCAGTGCATGATCAGCCACGTGATCAGTGCATGATCAGCACGTGATCAGTGCATGATCAGTCGCGTGATCAGTGCATGATCAGTCCGTGATCAGTGCATGATCAGCAACGTGATCAGTGCGATGATCAGTCACGTGATCAGTGCATGATCAGCCGCGTGATCAGTGCATGATCAGCCACGTGATCAGTGCATGATCAGTCGCGTGATCAGTGCATGATCAGCCGCGTGATCGGTGCATGATCAGTGTGCCTGCTGCGTCGTGATCAGTGCATGATCAGCGTGATCAGTGCGTGATCAGTGCGTGATCAGTGCCTGATCAGTCACGTGATCAGTGCATGTGATCAGTCATTGCATGATCAGTCCCGTGATCAGTACATGATCAGCTCGTGATCAGTGCATGATCAGTGATCGTGATCAGTGCGTGATCAGTGCGCCTACGTGATCAGTGCATGATCAGCCACGTGATCAGTGTATGATCAGCGCGTGATCAGTGTGCATGATCAGTACGTGATCAGTGCAGTGATCAGTCCGTGATGAGTGCATGATGATCAAGCAGTGATCAGCGTGATCATTGATCAGCCCGTGATGATCATGATCAGCGTGATCAGTGCATGATCAGCCCACGTGATCAGTGCATGATCAGTCAGCCGTGATCAGTGCATGGTCAGCTCGCGTGATCAGTGCATGATCAGCCACGTGATCAGTGCATGATCAGTCACGTGATCAGTGCATGATCAGTCGCGTGATCAGTGCATGATCAGCCACGTGATCAGTGCATGATCAGTCACGTGATCAGTGCATGATCAATTCGTGATCAGTGCATGATCAGCCGCGTGATCAGTGCATGATAGCCACGTGATCGGTGCATGATCAGCCGCGTGATCAGTGCATGATCAGCCCGCGTGATCAGTGCATGATCAGTCACGTGATCAGTGCATGATCAGCCACGTGATCAGTGCATGATCAGTCACGTGATCAGTGCATGATCAGTCAGCCGTGATCAGTGTATGATCAGCCACGTGATCAGTGCATGATCAGCCGCGTGATCAGTGCATGATCAGCCACGTGATCAGTGCATGATCATGCGTGATCGTGTATGATCAGTGCGTGATCAGTGCATGATCGGTGATCAGTGCATGATCAGATCACGTGATCGGTGCATGATCAGCCCGCGTGATCAGTGCATGATCAGTCACGTGATCAGTGCATGATCAGCCCGTGATCAGTGCATGATCAGCCATGCGTGATCAGTGCATGATCAGCCCACGTGATCAGTGCATGATCAGTCGCGTGATCAGTGCATGATCAGCGTCGCGTGATCAGTGCATGATCAGCCACGTGATCAGTGCATGATCAGTCACGTGATCTGTGTATGATCAGCAGTGCGTGATCAGTGCATGATCAGTCACGTGATCAGGGCCTGCTGAGCTGCGTGATCACTGTCTGCTCATCTGCGTGATCAGTGCCAGCTGAGCTGTCGTGATCAGTGCTGCTTGTCATCTCGGTGCATGACAAGTGCCACCTGTGCTGCGCGTGATCTGCCTGTGATCTGCACGTGATTGTGCCAGCTCAGCAGCATGATTCCTCAGTGCTGAGTTCGCGTGATCAGTGCCTGCTGACTGCGTGATCAGTGCCTGATCAGCTCTTTGTTCATTGCCTCCATCAAGCGTGATCAGTGTATGACAGTCAAACATGATCAGTGCATGATCAGTCACGTGATCAATGATTGATAAGCCCGCGTGATCAGTGCATGATCAGTCACGTGATCAGTGCATCATAGCTCGCGTGATCATCGGTGCATGATCAGCCGCGTGAGCAGTGCATGATCAGCCACGTGATCAGTGCATGATCAGCCGCGTGATCAGTGCATGATCAGCCACGTGATCAGTGCATGATCAGCCACGTGATCAGTGCATGATCAGTCACGTGATCAGTGTATGATCAGTCGCGTGACCAGTACATGGTAGCCACGTGATCAGTGCATGATCAGCCACGTGATCAGTGCATGATAGTCGCGTGATCAGTGCATGATCAGCCACGTGATCAGTGCATGATCAGTCACGTGATCGGTGCATGATCAGTCGCGTGATCTGTGCATGATCAGCCACGTGATCAGTGCATGATCAGCCACGTGATCAGTGCATGATAGCCCGTGATCTGTGCATGACCAGTCCGCGTGATCAGTGTATGATCAGCCACGTGATCAGTGCATGGTAGCTCGCGTGATCAGTGCATGATCAGTCCGTGATCAGTGCATGATCAGTCACGTGATCGGTGCATGATCAGCCACGTGATCAGTGCATGATCAGTCGTGATCAGTGCATGATCAGTCGCGTGACCAGTACATGGTAGCCACGTGATCATTGCATGATCAGCCACGTGAGCAGTGCATGATCAGTCACGTGATCAGTGCATGATCAGTCGCGTGATCAGTGCATGATCAGTCACGTGATCAGTGCATGATCAATTCGTGATCAGTGCATGATCACTCCGTGACCAGTACATGGTCAGCTCACGTGATCATTGCATGATCAGCCGCGTGAGCAGTGCATGATAGCCACGTGATCGGTGCATGATCAGTTCGCGAGCAGTGTATGATCAGCCGCGTGATCAGTGCATGATGTACGTGATCACTGCATGATCTGTCACGTGATCAGTGTATGATCATCCCCGGGATCAGTGCATGAGCAGTCATGTGATCAGTGCATGATCAGTCTTGTGATCAGTGTATGATCAACCGCGTGATCAGTGCGCGATAGCCAGGTAATCAGTGCATGATAGCCAGATGATCAGTGCATTATCAGTCACGTGATCAGTGTATGATCAGCCAAGTAATCAGTGCATGATAGCCAACTCATCAGTGCATGATGATCAGTCGCGTGATCAGTGCATGGTCATCGCGTGATCAGTGCATGATCAGTCGCGTGATCAGTGTATGATCATCCCGTGATCAGTGCATGTGGAGTCATGTAATCAATGCATGATAGCGCCGTGATCGGTGGATGATCAGTCCCGTGATGAATGTATGATCAGCCAAGTGATCAGTGCAAGATAGCTCGTCATCAGTGCATGATCAGTCACATGATCAGTGCATGATCAGCCATGTCATCAGTGCATGATAGCCACGTGACCAGTGCATACAATTCGTGATCAGTGCATGCGCAATCCGTGATCAGTGCATGAGAGCCGCGTGATCGTGTGCATGATCAGTCGCGTGATAGGTGTGTGATCAGCCACGTGAACAGTGCATGCTCAGTCACGTGATCAGGGCCTGCTGAGCTGCATGATTACTGTCTGCTCATCTGCTTGACAATTGCCAGCTGAGCTGCACGATTCCTGCTTGTCATCTCTTGACAATTGCCACCTGTGCTGCGTAATTCCTGCCTGCTCTTCTACTTGATTGTGCCAGCTGAGCAGCATGATTTCTCAGAGCTGAGTTCCAATATTGTGCCTGCTGACTGATTCCTGCCTACTCAGCTCTTTGTTCATTGCCTCCAGAGGCACATGATCAGTGTATGACACCAAACATGATCACCACATGATCAGTCACATGATCAATGATTGATAAGCCAGGTCATCAGTGCATGATCAGTAATGTGACTAGTACATCATAGCTGCGTGATCAATGCATGATCAGCCACGTGAGCGGTACATGATAGCCACGTGGTCAGTGCATGATCAGCCACGTGATCAGTGCATGATCAGTCGCGATATCAGTGCATGATCAGCCGCGTGATCAGTGCATGATCAATTCGTGATCAGTGCATGATCAGTCACGTGACCAGTACATGGTAGCCTCGTGATCATTGCATGATCAGCCGCGTGATCAGTGCATGATAGTCGCGTGATCAGTGCATGATCAGTCACGTGATCGTGTGTGATCAGCCGCGTGATCAGTGCATGATAGCCACGTGATCAGTGTGATAGCCGCGTGATCACTTCGTGAGTGATCACGTGATCTGTGCATGACCAGGCGCGTGATCGGTGTATGATCAGCCACGTGATCAGTGCATGTTCAGCCACGTGATCAGTGCATGATCAGTCCCGTGAAGAGTGCATAATCAGTCACGTGATCAGTGTATGATCAGCCGCGTGATCAGTGCATGATCAGTCGCGTGATCAGTGCATGATCAGCCACGTGATCAGTACAGCGTGATCATTGTATGATCACCACGTTATCAGTGCATGATCAGCCACGTGATCAGTGCATGATCAGTCACGTGATCAGTGCATGATCAGTCGCGTGATCAGTGCCTGATCAGTCACGTTACCTTGCATGATCAGTCGCGTGACCAGTACATGTTAGCTCGTGATCATTGCAGGATCAGCCGCGTGAGCACTGCATGATAGACGCGTGATCGGTGCATGATCAGCTACATGAGCAGTGTATGATCAGCCACGTGATCAGTGCATGATCGAACTGCGTGAACTGTGTATGATCAGCCCGCGTGATCAGTGCATGATACCTCGTGATCAGTTCGCGATTAGTCGCGTGATCTGTGCATGACGAGCGCGTAATCAGTGCATGATATCCACGTGATCAGTGAATTATAGCCGCGTGATCAGTTCAGGATCAGTCGCGTGATCTGTGCATGACCAGGCGCGTGAACTGTGTATGATCCGGCGCGTGATCAGTGCATTATAGCCGCGTGATCAGTGCATGATCAGTCAAGTGATCAGTGCGTGAACAGTCGCGTGATCAGTGCATGATGAGCCGCGTGATCAGTGCAGGATCAATTCGTGATCAGTGCATGATCAATCACATGACCAGTACAGTGTGATCAGCCAT
>NW_027220171.1:0-7640 GCF_027580195.1 Bos mutus
GCACTGATCTCGTGACTGATCATGCACTGATCACGTGGACTGATCATGCACTTATCACATGGCTGATCATACACTGATCCCGTGACTGATCATGCACTGATCATCATACACTGATCATGCACTGATCATTCACTGATCATGCGGCTGATCATGCACTGATCTCGCCTGATCATGCACTGATCACGTGGCTGATCATGCACTGATCACTAGACTGATCATACACTGATCACGTGACTGTGCATGCACTGATCACGTGGCTGATCATGCACTGATCACGTGGCTGATCATGCACTGATCACGTGGCTGATCATGCACTGATCGTGGCTGATCATACACTGATCATGTGACTGATTACATGCACTGATCACGTGGCTGATCATGCACTGATCCCATGGCTGATCATGCACTGATCACGTGACTGATCATGCACTGATCACGTGTCTGATCATGCACTGATCACGTGACTGATCATGCACTGATCACGTGGCTGATCATGCACTGATCACGTGACTGATCATGCACTGATCGCGTGACTGATCATGCACTAATCACGTGGCTGATCATGCACTGATCACGTGGCTGATCATGCACTGATCGCGTGGCTGATCATGCACTGATCACGTGGCTGATCATACACTGATCACGTGACTGATCATGCACTGATCACGTGACTGATCATGCACTGATCACGTGGCTGATCATGCACTGATCACGATGGCTGATCATGCACTGATCACGTGGCTGATCATACACTGATCACGTGACTGATCATGCACTGATCACGTGGCTGATCATGCACTGATCACGTGACTGATCATGCACTGATCACGTAACTGATCATGCACTGATCACGTGACTGATCATGCACTGATCACGTGACTGATCATGCACTGATCACGTGACTGATCATGCACTGATCACGTGGCTATCATGCACTGATCACGTGGACTGATCATGCACTGATCACGTGGCTGATCATGCACTGATCACGTGACTGATCATGCACTGATCACGTGGCTGATCATGCACTGATCACGTGGCTGATCATGCACTGATCACGTGACTGATCATGCACTGATCACGTGGCTGATCATGCACTGATCACGTGGCTGATCATGCACTGATCACGTGGCTGATCATGCACTGATCACGTGGCTGATCATGCACTGATCACGTGACTGATCATGCACTGATCACGTGGCTGATCATGCACTGATCACGTGGCTGATCATGCACTGATCACGTGGCTGATCATGCACTGATCACGTGGCTGATCATGCACTGATCACGTGGCTGATCATGCACTGATCACGTGGCTGATCATGCACTGATCACGTGACTGATCATGCACTGATCACGTGGCTGATCATGCACTGATCACGTGGCTGATCATGCACTGATCACGTGGCTGATCATGCACTGATCACGTGACTGATCATGCACTGATCACGTGGCTGATCATGCACTGATCACGTGGCTGATCATGCACTGATCACGTGGCTGATCATGCACTGATCACGTGGCTGATCATGCACTGATCACGTGGCTGATCATGCCACTGATCACGTGGCTGATCATGCACTGATCACGTGGCTGATCATGCACTGATCACGTGGCTGATCATGCACTGATCACGTGACTGATCATGCACTGATCACGTGGCTGATCATGCACTGATCACGTGGCTGATCATGCACTGATCACGTGGCTGATCATGCACTGATCACGTGGCTGATCATACACTGATCACGTGACTGATCATGCACTGATCACGTGGCTGATCATGCACTGATCACGTGACTGATCATGCACTGATCACGTGCTGGCTCATGCACTGATCACGTGGCTGATCATGCACTGATCTGCGTGGCTGATCATGCACTGATCACGTGACTGATCATGCACTGATCACGTGGCTGATCATGCACTGATCATGTGGCTGATCATGCACTGATCACGTGACTGATCATGCACTGATCGCACGTGGCTGATCATGCACTGATCACGTGGCTGATCATGCACTGATCACGTGACTGATCATGCACTGATCACGTGGCTGATCATGCACTGATCACGTGGCTGATCATGCACTGATCACGTGGCTGATCATGCACTGATCACGTGGCTGATCATGCACTGATCACGTGGCTGATCATGCACTGATCACGTGGCTGATCATGCACTGATCACGTGGCTGATCATGCACTGATCACGTGGCTGATCATGCACTGATCACGTGGCTGATCATGCACTGATCACGTGGCTGATCATGCACTGATCACGTGGCTGATCATGCACTGATCACGTGGCTGATCATGCACTGATCACGTGGCTGATCATGCACTGATCACGTGGCTGATCATGCACTGATCACGTGGCTGATCATGCACTGATCACGTGGCTGATCATGCACTGATCACGTGGCTGATCATGCACTGATCACGTGGCTGATCATGCACTGATCACGTGGCTGATCATGCACTGATCACGTGGCTGATCATGCACTGATCACGTGGCTGATCATGCACTGATCACGTGACTGATCATGCACTGATCACGTGGCTGATCATGCACTGATCACGTGGCTGATCATGCACTGATCACGTGGCTGATCATGCACTGATCACGTGGCTGATCATGCACTGATCACGTGGCTGATCATGCACTGATCACGTGGCTGATCATGCACTGATCGCGTGGCTGATCATGCACTGATCACGTGGCTGATCATGCACTGATCACGTGGCTGATCATGCACTGATCACGTGGCTGATCATGCACTGATCACGTGGCTGATCATGCACTGATCACGTGGCTGATCATGCACTGATCACGTGGCTGATCATGCACTGATCGCGTGGCTGATCATGCACTGATCACGTGGCTGATCATGCACTGATCACGTGGCTGATCATGCACTGATCACGTGGCTGATCATGCACTGATCACGTGGCTGATCATGCACTGATCACGTGGCTGATCATGCACTGATCACGTGACTGATCATGCACTGATCACGTGGCTGATCATGCACTGATCACGTGGCTGATCATGCACTGATCACGTGACTGATCATGCACTGATCACGTGACTGATCATGCACTGATCACGTGGCTGATCATGCACTGATCACGTGGCTGATCATGCACTGATCACGTGGCTGATCATGCACTGATCACGTGACTGATCATGCACTGATCGCGTGGCTGATCATGCACTGATCACGTGACTGATCATGCACTGATCACTGTGCGGCTGATCATGCACTGATCACGTGGCTGATCATGCACTGATCACGTGGCTGATCATGCACTGATCACGTGGCTGATCATGCACTGATCACGTGACTGATCATGCACTGATCACGTGGCTGATCATGCACTGATCACGTGACTGATCATGCACTGATCACGTGGCTGATCATGCACTGATGACTCTGGCTGATCATGCACTGATCACGTGGCTGATCATGCACTGATCACGTGGCTGATCATGCACTGATCACGGCTGATCATGCACTGATCACGTGACTGATCATGCACTGATCACGTGACTGATCATGCACTGATCACGTGGCTGATCATGACACTGATCACGTGGCTGATCATGCACTGATCACGTGGCTGATCATGCACTGATCACGTGGCTGATCATGCACTGATCACGTGACTGCTATCATGCACTGATCACGTGGCTGATCATGCACTGATCACGTGGCTGATCATGCACTGATCACGTGGCTGATCATGCACTGATCACGTGACTGATCATGCACTGATCACGTGCCTGATCATGCACTGATCACGTGGCTGATCATGCACTGATCACGTGACTGATCATGCACTGATCACGTGGCTGATCATGCACTGATCACGTGCTGATCATGCACTGATCACGTGGCTGATCATGCACTGATCACGTGACTGATCATGCACTGATCACGTGGCTGATCATGCACTGATCACGTGACTGATCATGCACTGATCACGTGGCTGATCATGCACTGATCACGTAACTGATCATGCACTGATCACGTGGCTGATCATGCACTGATCACGTGACTGATCATGCACTGATCACGTAACTGATCATGCACTGATCACGTGGCTGATCATGCACTGATCATGGTGATCTGATCATGCACTGATCACGTGGCTGATCATGCACTGATCACGTGACTGATCATGCACTGATCACGTGGCTGATCATACACTGATCATTTGACTGATCATGCACTGATCACGTGGCTGATCATGCACTGATCACGTGGCTGATCATGCACTGATCACGTGACTGATCATGCACTGATCACGTGGCTGATCATGCACTGATCACGTAACTGATCATGCACTGATCACGTGGCTGATCATGCACTGATCACGTGACTGATCATGCACTGATCACGTGGCTGATCATGCACTGATCACGTGGCTGATCATGCACTGATCACGTGGCTGATCATACACTGATCACGTGACTGATCATGCACTGATCACGTGGCTGATCATGCCCTGATAACCTGGCTATCATACACTGATCACGTGACTGATCATGCACACTTCACGTGCCTGATCATGCACTGATCACGTGGCTGATCATGCACTGATCACGTGACTGATCATACACTGTTCACGTGACTGATCATGCACTGATCACGTGGCTGATCATGCACTGATCACGTGGCTGATCATACACTGATCACGTGGCTGATCTTGTACTGGCTGATCATGGCTGATCATACACTGATCACGTGACTGATCATGCACTGATCACGAGCCTGATCATGGACTTATCACGTGACTCATCATGCACTGATCTCGTGACTGATCATGCACTGATAACATGGCTGATCATGCACTGATCTCGTGACTGATCATGCACTGATCACGTGGCTGATCATGCACTGATCACGTGGCTGATCATGCACTGATCACGTTGCTGATAATGCACTGATCACGAAGCTGATCATACATTGATCACGTGACTGATGCATGCACTGATCATATGGCTGATAAAGCATTGATCACGTGACTGATAATGCACTTGTCATGTGGTTATCATGCACTGATCACGTGGCTGATCATACACTGATCACGTGACTGATCATGCACTGATCACGTGCCTGATCATGCACTGATCAGGTGACTGATCATGCACTGATCACGTGCCTGATCATGCACTGATCACTTGGCTGATCATGCACTGATCATGTGACTGAACATGCACTGATCACATAGGTATCATGCATTGATCACTTGGCTATCATGCACTGAACACGTGGCTGATCATGCACTGATCACGTGACTGCACATGCACTGATCACGTGGCAGATGATACAGTGATCACGTGGCTGATCATGCACTGAAAATGTGACTGAACATGCACCGATCACGTAGCTATAATGCATTGATCACTTGGCTATCATGCACTGATCACATGGCTGTTCATACACTGCTCACGTGACTGCATATGCACTGATCACGTCGCTGGTCATACAGAAATCACGTGGCTGATCATGCACTGATCACGTAGCTGATCATGCACTAATCATGTTGCTGATCATGTACTGGTCAGGTAGCTATCGTGCACTGTTTACGTGGCTGATCATGCACTGATCACGTAGCTATCATGCACTGATCACATGGCTATCATGCACTGATCCCGTGGCTGATCATGCACTGATCACGTGACTGATCATGCACTGATCACGTGGCTATCATGCACTGATCACGTGGTTGATCATACACTCATCACGTGACTGATCAAGCACTGATCACGAGCCTGATCATGCACTGATCACCTGGCTGATCATGCACTGATCACGTGACTGATGATGCACTGATCACGTCCTGATCATGCACTGATCACGTGGCTGATCATGCACTTATTACGAAGCTGAGCATACACTGATAACGTGACTGTGCATGCACTGATCACGTGGCTGATCATACACTGAGCACGTGGCTGATCTTGTACTAATCTCATGGCTGATCATACACTGATCACATGACTGATCATGCAGTGAACACGTGCCTGATCATGGGCTTATCACGTGACTCATCATGCACTGATCTCGTGACTGATCCTGCACTGATAACATGGCTGATCATGCACTGATCTCGTGACTGATCATGCACTGATCACGAAGGTGATCATACACTGATCACGTGACTGAGCATTCACTGATCACATAGCTGATCATGCACTGATCACGTGGCTGATCATGCACTGATCACGTTGCTGATAATGCACTGATCACGAAGCTGATCATACATTGATCACGTGACTGTGCATGCACTGATCACATGGCTGATAAAGCACTGATCACGTGGCTGATCATGCACTGATCACGTTGCTATCATGCACTGATCACGGGACTGATAATACAATGATCACGTGAATGATTATGCAGTGATAGCTTAGCTGTCATGCACTGATCACATGACTGCGCATGCCATGATCACATGACTGATCATGCACTGATCACGTTGGGTATCATGCACTGATCACATGACGGCACATGAACTGATCACGTGGATATTATACACTGATCAAGTGACAGATCATGCATTAATCACGTGACTGATCATGCACTGATCACGTGGCTATCATGCACTGATCACGTGACTGATCATGCACTGATCACGTGGCTATCATGCACTGATCACGTGGCTGATCATACACTGATCACGTGACTGATCATGCACTGATCACATGCCTGATCAGGCACTGATCACGTGCCTGATCATGCACTGATCACGTGCCTGATCATGCACTGATCACGTGGCTATCATACACTGATCACGTGACTGATCATGCACTGATCAGGTGGCTATCATGCACTGATCACGTGACTGTGCATGCACTGATCACATAAATGATTATGCACTTATCACGTGACTATCATGCACTGATCACCTGAGTGCCCATGCACTTATCACATAACTGATCATGCACTGATGACGAGGCTATCATGTACTGATCGAGTGACTGTGCATGCTCTAATCACATAACTGATCATGCACTGGTCACGTGACTGCACATGCACTGATCACATGGATGATCAGACACTGATCACGTTACTGACCATGGGCTGATCTTATGACTCATCATGCCCTGATTACGTGGCTAGCATACACTGATCATTTGACTGATCATGCACAGATCAGGTGGCTATCATGCAGTGATCACGTGGCTGATCATGCACTTATCACTTGACTACCATGCACTGATCCCAGGGCTGATCATACACTGATCACGTAACTGAACATGCACTGAACAAGTGGCTATCATGCACTGATCACGTGACAGATCATGCCCTGATCACGTGACTGATCATGCACTGATTACGTGGCTGATCATGCACTTATCACGAAGCTGAGCATACACTGATAACGAGACTGTGCATGAACTGATCACGTGGCTGATCATGCCCTGATAACCTGGCTGTCATACACTGAACACGTGAATGATCATGCACCCTTCACGTGCCTGATCATGCACTGATCTCGTGGCTGATCATGCACTGATCACGAAGCTGATGATACACTGTTCATGTGACTGTGCATGCACTGATCACGTGGCTGATCATGCACTGATCACTTGGCTGATCATACACTGAGCACGTGGCTGATCTTGTA
>NW_027220172.1:0-22354 GCF_027580195.1 Bos mutus
TACACTGATCGCGTGACTGCATGCACAATGATCACGTGGCTGATCATACACTGATCACGTGGCTGATCATGCACTGATCACGTGGCTGATGCACTGATCACGTGGCTGATCATGCACTGATCACGTGGCTGATCATGCACTGATCACGTGGCTGATCATACACTGATCACTGATCATGCACTGATCACTGCTGATCATGCACTGATCACGTGGCTGATCATGCACTGATCACGTGACTGATCATGCTGATCACGTGGCTGATCATGCACTGATGATCGTGGCTGATCATGCACTGATCACGTGGCTGATCATGCACTGATCACGTGACTGATCATGCACTGATCACGTGGCTGATCATGCACTGATCACGTGGCTGACATGCACTGATCCGCGTGACTGATCATGCACTGATCACGTGGCTGATCATGCACTGATCACGTGGCTGATCATGCACTGATCGTGGCTGATCATGCACTGATCACGTGGCTGATCATGCACTGATCACGTGGCTGATCTGATCATGCACTGATCACGTGGCTGATCATGCACTGATCACGTGTGCTGATCATGCACTGATCACGTGGCTGATCATGCACTGATCACGTGGCTGATCATGCACTGATCACGTGACTGATCTGATCATGCACTGATCGTGGCTGATCATGCTGATCATGCTGATCGTCTGCTGATCATGATCACTGATCATGCACTGATCTGACTGATCACTGACTGATCATGCTGATGATCACGTGGCTGATCATGCACTGATCACGTGGCTGATCATGCACTGATCACGTGACTGATCATCACTGACACTGATGATCATGCACTGATCACGTGGCTGATCACACTGATCACGTGGCTGATCATGCACTGATCACGTGGCTGATCATGCACTGATCACGTGGCTGATCATGCACTGATCACGTGGCTGATCATGCACACTGATCACGTGGCTGATCATGCACTGATCACGTGGCTGATCATGCACTGATCACGTGCTGATCATGCACTGATCACGTGGCTGATCATGCACTGATCACGTGGCTGATCATGCACTGATCACGTGGCTGATCATGCACTGATCACGTGGCTGATCATGCACTGACTGATCACGTGACTGATCATGCATCACTGATCACGTGGCTGATCATGCACTGATCACGTGGCTGATCATGCACTGATCACTGATGCTGATCATGCACTGATCACGTGACTGATCATGCACTGATCGCGTGGCTGATCATGCACTGATCACGTGGCTGATCATGCACTGATCACGTGGCTGATCATGCACTGATCACGTGGCTGATCATGCACTGATGATCACTGATCATCACACTGATCACTGATCTGATCACTGATCACGTGACTGATCGTGCACTGATCGTGCTGATGATCACACTGATCGTGGCTGATCATGCACTGATCACGTGGCTGATCATGCACTGACTGATCGTGTGCTGATCTGATCATGCACTGATCACGTGGCTGATCATGCACTGATCACGTGGCTGATCATGCACTGATCACGTGGCTGATCATGCACTGATCACGTGGCTGCTGATCATGCACTGATCACGTGGCTGATCATGCACTGATCACGTGACTGATCATGCACTGATCACGTGGCTGATCATGCACTGATCACGTGGCTGATCATGCACTGATCACGTGGCTGATCATGCACTGATCACGTGGCTGATCATGCACTGATCACGTGGCTGATCATGCACTGATCTGTGCTCTGATCATGCACTGATCACGTGGCTGATCATGCACTGATGATCGTGACTGATCATGCACTGATCACGTGGCTGATCATGCACTGATCACGTGGCTGATCATGCACTGATCACGTGACTGCTGATCATGCACTGATCACGTGGCTGATCATGCACTGATCACGTGGCTGATCATGCACTGATCACGTGGCTGATCATGCACTGATCACGTGGCTGATCATGCACTGATCACGTGGCTGATCATGCACTGATCACGTGGCTGATCATGCACTGATCGTGTGATCTGATCATGCACTGATCACGTGACTGATCATGCACTGATCATGGCGTGCTGATCATGCACTGATCACGTGGCTGATCATGCACTGATCACGTGGCTGATCATGCACTGATCACGTGCTGATCATGCACTGATCACGTGGCTGATCATGCACTGATCACGTGGCTGATCATGCACTGATCACGTGGCTGATCATGCACTGATCACGTGGCTGATCATGCACTGATCACGTGACTGATCATGCACTGATCACGTGGCTGATCATGCACTGATCACGTGGCTGATCATGCACTGATCACGTGGCTGATCATGCACTGATCACACTGCTGATCATGCACTGATCACGTGGCTGATCATGCACTGATCACGTGATCTGCTGATCATGCACTGATCACGTGGCTGATCATGCACTGATCACGTGATGCTGATCTGATCACTGATCACGTGGCTGATCATGCACTGATCACGTGATCTGATCATGCACTGATCTGCGTGACTGATCATGCACTGATCGTGTGACTGATCATGCACTGATCACGTGGCTGATCATGCACTGATCACGCTGCTGATCATGCACTGATCACGTGGCTGATCATGCACTGATCACGTGGCTGATCATGCACTGATCACGTGCTGATCATGCACTGATGATCGTGGCTGATCATGCACTGATCACGTGCTGATCATGCACTGATCACGTGGCTGATCATGCACTGATCACGTGGCTGATCGCACACTGATCACGTGATCTGATCATGCACTGATCACGTGGCTGATCATGCACTGATCACGTGGCTGATCATGCACTGATCGCGTGGCTGATCATCACACTGATCACGTGACTGATCATGCACTGATCACGTGGCTGATCATGCACTGATCACGTGGCTGATCATGCACTGATCACGTGGCTGATCATGCACTGATCACGTGGCTGATCATGCACTGATCACGTGGCTGATCATGCACTGATCACGTGGCTGATCATGCACTGATCACGTGGCTGATCATGCACTGATCACGTGGCTGATCATGCACTGATCACGTGGCTGATCATGCACTGATCTGTGGCTGATCATGCACTGATCATGCACTGATCATCACGCGTGGCTGCTGATCATCACTGATCACGTGGCTGATCATGCACTGATCACGTGGCTGATCATGCACTGATCACGTGACTGATCATGCACTGATCACGTGGCTGATCATGCACTGATCACGTGGCTGATCATGCACTGATCACGTGGCTGATCATGCACTGATCACGTGGCTGATCATGCACTGATCACGTGACTGATCATGCACTGATCGTGGCTGATCATGCACTGATCACGTGGCTGATCATGCACTGATCGCACTGATCATGCACTGATCACGTGGCTGATGCACTGATCACGTGACTGATCATGCACTGATCACGTGGCTGATCATGCACTGATCGCGTGGCTGATCATGCACTGATCGTGTGCTGATCATGCACTGACTGATCACGTGGCTGATCATGCCTGATCACGTGGCTGATCATGCACTGATCACGTGCTGCTGATCATGATCTGATCGTGCGTGGCTGATCATGCACTGATCACGTGGCTGATCATGCACTGATCACGTGGCTGATCATGCACTGATCACGTGGCTGATCATGCACTGATCACGTGGCTGATCATGCACTGATCACGTGGCTGATCATGCACTGATCACGTGGCTGATCATGCATGATCACGCACACTGATCACTGATCACTGATCATGATCACTGATCACGTGGCTGATCATGCACTGATCACGTGGCTGATCATGCACTGATGCGTGGCTGATCATGCACTGATCGATCGTGCTGATCATGCACTGATCACGTGGCTGATCATGCACTGATCACGTGGCTGATCATGCACTGATCACGTGGCTGATCATGCACTGATCGTGGCTGATCATGCACTGATCTGATCTGCTGATCATGCACTGATCACGCTGCTGATCATGCACTGATCGTGACTGATGCACTGATCATGCTGATCACTGATCGTGGCTGATCATGCACTGATCACGTGGCTGATCATGCACTGATCGTGTGCTGATCATGCACTGATGATGGCTGCTGATCATGCACTGATCACGTGGCTGATCATGCACTCTGATCGTGTGCTGATCATGCACTGATCTGTGCTGATCATGCACTGATCACGTGGCTGATCATGCACTGATCACGTGACTGATCATGCACTGATCACGTGGCTGATCATGCACTGATCGTGTGACTGATCATGCACTGATCTGATCGTGGCTGATCATGCACTGATCACTGTGGCTGATCATGCACTGATCGTGTGCTGCTCATCACTGATCACGCTGCTGATCATGCACTGATCACGTGCTGATCATGCACTGATCACTGCTGATCATGCACTGATCACGTGCTGATCATGCACTGATCGTGTGCTGATCATGCACTGATCACGTGGCTGATCATGCACTGATCACGTGCTGATCATGCACTGATCACGTGCTGATCATGCACTGATCACGTGACTGATCATGCACTGATCGTGACTGATCATGCACTGATCACGTGGCTGATCATGCACTGATCACGTGGCTGATCATGCACTGATGATCACGTGACTGATCATCACACTGATCACGTGACTGATCATCATGCACTGATCACGTGGCTGATCATGCACTGATCACGTGGCTGATCATGCACTGATCACGTGGCTGATCATGCACTGATCACGTGGCTGATCATGCACTGATCACGTGGCTGATCATGCACTGATCACGTGGCTGATCATGCACTGATCACTGTGGCTGATCATGCACTGATGATCGTGGCTGATCATGCACTGATCACGTGACTGATCATGCACTGATCACGTGGCTGATCATGCACTGATCACGTGGCTGATCATGCACTGATCACGTGGCTGATCATGCACTGATCGTGACTGATGCTGATCATGCACTGATCACGTGGCTGATCATGCACTGATCATCGTGGCTGATCATGCACTGATCACTGTGATCTGATCATGCTGATGTGATCTGATCACACTGATCATGTGGCTGATCATGCACTGATCGCGTGGCTGATCATGCACTGATCACGGCTGCTGATCATGCACTGATCACGTGGCTGATCATGCACTGATGACGTGGCTGATCATGCACTGATCGTGCGTGATCATGATCATCACTGACTGACTGCTCATGCTGATCATGCACTGATCACGTGCTGATCATGCACTGATCACGTGCTGATCATGCACTGATCACGTGGCTGATCATGCACTGATCACGTGGCTGATCATGCACTGATCACGTGGCTGATCATGCACTGATCACGTGGCTGATCATGCACTGATCACGTGACTGATCATGCACTGATCATGCTGCTGATCATGATCACTGCTGATCACGTGACTGATCATGCACTGATCACGTGCACTGATGATCATGCACTGATCACTCGATCATGATCTGATCATGCACTGATCGTGCACTGATCATGCACTGATCACGTGGCTGATCATGCACTGATCACGTGGCTGATCATGCACTGATGATCGCGTGGCTGATCATGCACTGATCACGTGGCTGATCATCACGTGACTGATCATGCACTGATCATGCTGATCTGATCGTGGCTGATCATGCACTGATCACGTGGCTGATCATGCACTGATCACGTGGCTGATCATGCACTGATCACGTGGCTGATCATGCACTGATCGTGACTGATCATGCACTGATCACACTGATGCACTGATCACTGATCATGCACTGATCATGTGGCTGATCATGCACTGATCACGATGGCTGATCATGCACTGATCACGTGACTGATCATGCACACTGATCACGTGGCTGATCATGCACTGATCACGTGGCTGATCATGCACTGATCACGTGGCTGATCATGCACTGATCACGCTGGCTGATCATGCACTGATCACGTGCTGATCATGCACTGATCACGTGGCTGATCATGCACTGATCGTGATGCTGATCATGCACTGATCACGTGCTGATCATGCACTGATCACGTGGCTGATCATGCACTGATCGCGTGGCTGATCATGCACTGATCGTGGCTGATCATGCACTGATGATCGTGGCTGATCATGCACTGATCGCGTGGCTGATCATGCACTGATCACGTGACTGATCATGCACTGATCGTGGCTGATCATGCACTGATCACGTGGCTGATGATCACTGATCACGTGCTGATCACTGATCATGGCTGATCATCACTGATCGCGTGATCTGATCATGCACTGATCATACTGACGTCATGATCATGCATCTGATCGCACTGATCACGATCATGCACTGATCTCACTGATCACTGATCTGATCACTGATCACGTGGCTGATCATGCACTGATCACGTGGCTGATCATGCACTGATCACGTGGCTGATCATGCACTGATCACGTGGCTGATCATGCACTGATCACGCGTGGCTGATCATGCACTGATCACGTGGCTGATCATGCACTGATCATGCTGATCTGATCATGCACTGATGATCACGTGACTGATCATCATGCACTGATCACGTGGCTGATCATGCACTGATCACGTGGCTGATCATGCACTGATCACGTGACTGATCATGCACTGATCACGTGCTGATCATGCACTGATCACGTGCTGATCATGCACTGATCGCGTGGCTGATCATGCACTGATCACGTGGCTGATCATGCACTGATGCGCTGGCTGATCATGCACTGATCACGTGGCTGATCATGCACTGATCACGTGGCTGATCATGCACTGATCACGTGGCTGATCATGCACTGATCGCGTGGCTGATCATGCACTGATCACGTGGCTGATCATGCACTGATCCGTGGCTGGCTGATCATGCACTGATCACGTGGCTGATCATGCACTGATCACGTGACTGACTGATCATGCACTGATCTGATCGTGGCTGATCATGCACACTGATCACGTGGCTGATCATGCACTGATCACGTGCTGATCATGCACTGATCACGTGGCTGATCATGCACTGATCACGTGGCTGATCATGCACTGATCACGTGGCTGATCATGCACTGATCACGTGACTGATCACTGATCACGTGGCTGATCATGCACTGATCGTGTGCTGATCATGCACTGATGATCGTGCTGATCATGATCACTGATCACGTGGCTGATCATGCACTGATCACGTGACTGATCATCACTGATCTGATCATGCACTGATCGTGGCTGATCATGCACTGATCGTGGCTGATCATGCACTGATCACGTGGCTGATCATGCACTGATCGCGTGCTGATCATGCACTGATCGCGTGACTGATCATGCACTGATCACGTGGCTGATCATGCACTGATCACGTGGCTGATGATCACTGATGCTGCTGATGACTGATCATGCACACTGATCGTGGCTGCTGATCATGCACTGATCGTGTGCTGCTGATCATGCACTGATGCGTGCTGATCTGCACATGCACTGATGACGTGGCTGATCATGCACTGATCGTGTGCTGATCATGCACTGATCGTGTGGCTGATCATGCACTGATCACGTGGCTGATCATGCACTGATCGTGACTGATCATGCACTGATCACGTGGCTGATCATGCACTGATCACGTGGCTGATCATGCACTGATCACGTGCTGCTGATCATGCACTGATCGTGACTGATCATCATCACACTGATCACGTGGCTGATCATGCACTGATCACGTGGCTGATCATGCACTGATCACATGCTGATCATGCACTGATCACGTGGCTGATCATGCACTGATCACGTGGCTGATCATGCACTGATCACGTGTGCTGATCATGCACTGATCGTGGCTGATCATGCACTGATCGTGACGTGGCTGATCATGATCACTGATCATCTGACTGATCATGCACTGATGGCTGATCACTGATCATGCACTGATCTGATGCTGATCATGCACTGATGATCGTGGCTGATCATGCACTGACGTGGCTGATCATGCACTGATCACGCACTGATCACATGCTGATGATCATGCTGATGATCGATCGTGGCTGATCATGACACTGATCACGTGACTGATCATGCACTGATCATCGTGGCTGATCATGCACTGCTGATCATGCTGATGATCACGATGCTGATCATCACTGATCACGTGGCTGATCATGCACTGATCATGGCTGATCATGCACTGATCACGTGGCTGATCATGCACTGACTGATCACGCTGCTGATCATGCACTGATCACGTGATGCTGATCATGCACTGATCACGTGGCTGATCATGCACTGATCACGTGGCTGATCATGCACTGATCACGTGACTGATCATCACTGATCGTGGCTGATCTCATCTGATCTGATCTGTGGCTGATCATGCACTGATCACGTGGCTGATCATGCACTGATCGTGGCTGATCATGCACTGATCTGATGGCTGATCATGACTGATCGTGACTGCACTGATCACGTGGCTGATCATGCACTGATCACGTGGCTGATCATGCACTGATCACGTGACTGATCATGCACTGATCACGTGGCTGATCATGCACTGATCACGTGGCTGATCATGCACTGATCGTGACTGATCATGCACTGATCACGTGACTGATCATGCACTGATCACGTGGCTGATCATGCACTGATCACGTGGCTGATCATGCACTGATCACGTGGCTGATCATGCACTGATCACGTGCTGATCATGCACTGATCATCGCGTGGCTGATCATGCACTGATCACGTGGCTGATCATGCACTGATCACGTGGCTGATCATGCACTGATCACGTGCTGATCATGCACTGATCACGTGGCTGATCATGCACTGATCACGTGGCTGATCATGACTGATCACGTGCTGATCATGCACTGATCTGATCACGTGACTGATCATGCACTGATCACGTGCTGATCATGCACTGATCACGTGGCTGATCATCGCACTGATCATCATCACTGATCATCATGACTGCTGATCACATGCACTGATCATCGTGGCTGATCATGCACTGATGATCGTGGCTGATCATGCACTGATCACGTGGCTGATCATGCACTGATCACGTGGCTGATCATGCACTGATCACGTGGCTGATCATGATCATGATCTGATCACGTCTGATGATGATCACTGATCATCTGATCTGATCATCACTGATCATGCTGATCATCTGTGGCTGATCATGCACTGATCACGTGGCTGATCATGCACTGATCACGTGGCTGATCATGCACTGATCGTGGCTGATCATGCACTGATGCGTGCTGATCATGCACTGATCACGTGGCTGATCATGCACTGATCACGTGGCTGATCATGCACTGATCACGTGCTGATCATGCACTGATCACGTGGCTGATCATGCACTGATCACGTGGCTGATCATGCACTGATCACGTGGCTGATCATGCACTGATCACGTGGCTGATCATGCACTGATCACGTGGCTGATCATGCACTGATCGCTGCTGATCATGCACTGATCGCGTGGCTGATCATGCACTGATCGTGATGCTGATCATGCACTGATCACGTGGCTGATCATGCACTGATCGTGGCTGATCACTGATGATGCGTGACTGACTGATGATCGTGGCTGATGCACTGATCACGTGGCTCATCTGATGATCACGTGGCTGATCATGCACTGATCACGTGGCTGATCATGCACTGATCACACTGCGCTGATCTGCTGATCATGATCATGCACTGATCATCGTGGCTGATCATGCACTGATCACGCGTGACTGATCATGCATCTGATCATGATCGTGTGCTGATCATGCACTGATCACGTGGCTGATCATGCACTGATCATGTGATCTGATCATGGCTGATCACGTGCTCATCACTGATCACTGATCGTGGCTGATCATGCACTGATCACGTGACTGATCATGATCACTGATCACGTGGCTGATCATGCACTGATCACGTGGCTGATCTGATCACTGATCACGTGGCTGATCATGCACTGATCACGTGGCTGATCATGCACTGATCACGTGGCTGATCATGCACTGATCACGTGGCTGATCATGCACTGATGATCGTGACTGATCATGCACTGATGATCGTGACTGATCATGCACTGATCACGTGCTGATCATGATCACTGATCATCGTGCACTGATCATGCTGACTGATCGTGTGCTGATGCACTGATCGTGACTGATCATGCACTGATCATGGCTGATCATGCACTGATCACGTGCTGATCATCATGCACTGATCACGTGACTGCTGATCATACTGATCTGTGCTGATCATGCACTGATCACGTGGCTGATCATGCACTGATCACGTGGCTGATCATGCACTGATCACGTGGCTGATCATGCACTGATCACGCACTGATGATCATGCACTGATGATCATGACTGGCTGACTGATCATGCTGATCATGTGCTGATCATGCACTGATCGTCACTGATCATGCACTGATCACGTGGCTGATCATGCATGACACTGATCACTGACTGATCATGCACTGATCACGTGGCTGATCATGCACTGATCACGTGGCTGATCATGCACTGATCACGTGGCTGATCATGCACTGATCACGTGGCTGATCATGCACTGATCACGTGCTGCTGATCATGCACTGATCACGTGCTGATCATCACACTGATCACGTGACTGATCATGCACTGATCACGTGGCTGATCATGCACTGATCACGTGCTGATCATGCTGATCATGCACACATGCACTGATGATGCTGATCATGCACTGATCGCATGCACTGATCATGCACTGATCGTGGCTGATCATGCACTGATCTGATCGTGGCTGATCATGCTGATCACGTCGCGCTGCTGATCATACACTGATGACTGTGCTGATCATGCACTGATCACGTGGCTGATCATGCACTGATCACGTGGCTGATCATGCACTGATCACGTGGCTGATCATGCACTGATCATCTGACTGATCGTCACTGATCATCATGCACTGATCACGTGGCTGATCATGCACTGATCACGTGGCTGATCATGCACTGATCGTGTGCTGATCATGCACTGATCACGTGGCTGATCATGCACTGATCACGTGACTGATCATGCACTGATCACGTGGCTGATGACACTGATCATCGTGTGCTGATCATGCACTGATCACGTGACTGATCATGCACTGATCACGTGCTGATCATGCACTGATCACGTGGCTGATCATGCACTGATCATGCGTGCTGATCATGCACTGATCGCGTGATCATGCACTGATCACGTGGCTGATCATGCACTGATCACGTGGCTGATCATGCACTGATCATGACTGACACTGATGACTGATCACACTGATCGTGTGCTGATCATGCACTGATCGCGTGGCTGATCATGCACTGATCATCACGCTGATCATGACTGATCACACACTGATCATGCACTGATCACTGACTGATCACTGCTGATCACGTGACTGATCATGCACTGATCACGTGGCTGATCATGCACTGATCACGTGACTGATCACTGATCACTGATGATCACACTGATGGCTGATGCTGATGATCACTGATGGCTGATCATGCACTGATCATGTGGCTGATCATGCACTGATCATCACTGATCTGATCACTGATCACGTGACTGATGCTGATGCACTGATCTGTGGCTGATCATGCACTGATCACGTGGCTGATCATGCACTGATCACGTGGCTGATCATGCACTGATCACGTGGCTGATCATGCACTGATGATCGTGATGCTGATCTGATCACTGATCACGTGCTGATCATGCACTGATCACGTGGCTGATCATGCACTGATCACGTGGCTGATCATGTGCACTGATCACGTGGCTGATCATGCACTGATCACGTGGCTGATCATGCACTGATGTGGCTGATCATGCACTGATCATGTGATCTGATCACGTGGCTGATCATGCACTGATCACGTGGCTGATCATGCACTGATCACGTGGCTGATCATGCACTGATCGCGTGGCTGATCATGCACTGATCACGTGGCTGATCATGCACTGATCGTGGCTGATCATGACTGATCATGTGACTGATCATGCACTGATCATGTGATCTGATCATGCACTGATCACTGATCTGATCACTGATCACTGATCACGTGGCTGATCATGCACTGATCGCGTGGCTGATCATGCACTGATCACGTGACTGATCATGCACTGATCACGTGACTGATCATCACTGATCACGTGGCTGACTGATGATCATGCACTGATCATGCACTGATCGCACTGCTGATCATGCACTGATCACGTGACTGATCATGCACTGATCGTGCACTGATCATGCTGATCTGATCGTGGCTGATCATCACTGATGGCTGATCATGCACTGATCACGTGACTGATCATGCACTGATCACGTGGCTGATCATGCACTGATCACGTGCTGATCATGCACTGATCACGTGGCTGATCATGCACTGATCGTGCTGATCATGCACTGATCACGTGCTGATCATGCTGATCTGATCGTGGCTGATCATGCACTGATCACGTGGCTGTCATCATGCACTGATCTGTGCGTGGCTGATCTGATCACACTGATCACTGTGGCTGATCATGACACACTGATGGCTGATGGCTGATCACTGATCTGATCGTGGCTGCACTGATCATGACTGATCATCATGCTGATCATGCACTGATCACGTGCTGATCATGCACTGATCACGTGGCTGATCATGCACTGATCACGTGGCTGATCATGCACTGATCGTGCGTGATCTGATCATGCACTGATCGCGTGGCTGATGCATGCACTGATCACGTGCGTGGCTGATCATGCACTGATCACGTGGCTGATCATGCACTGATCACGTGGCTGATCATCATCACTGATCGTGTGCTGATCATGCACTGATCACGTGGCTGATCATGCACTGATCACGTGGCTGATCATGCACTGATCACGTGGCTGATCATGCACTGATCGCGTGGCTGATGCACTGATCGTCACTGATCATCATGCACTGTGACTGATCATGCACTGATCACGTGCTGATCATGCACTGATCACGTGGCTGATCATGCACTGATCACGTGGCTGATCATGCACTGATCACGTGATCTGATCATGCACTGACTCGTGGCTGATCATGCACTGATCACGTGATCTGTGGCTGATCATGCACTGATCACGTGGCTGATCATCACTGATGATGCGTGGCTGATCATGCACTGATCGTGTGGCTGATCATGCACTGATGATCACGTGCTGATCATCACACACTGATCACGTGACTGATCATGCACTGATCACTGTGGCTGATCATGCACTGATCACGTGGCTGATCATGCACTGATCACGTGGCTGATCATGCACTGATCACGTGGCTGATCATGCACTGATCACGTGGCTGATCATGCACTGATCACGTGGCTGATCATGCACACTGATCACGTGACTGATCATGCACTGATCACGTGGCTGATCATGCACTGATCACGTGGCTGATCATGCACTGATCTGATCACTGATGCTGATCATGCACTGATCACGTGCTGATCATGCACTGATCACGTGGCTGATCATGCACTGATCACGTGGCTGATCATGCACTGATCACGTGACTGATCATGCACTGATCACGCTGATCATGCACACTGATCACGTGCTGATGATCATGCACTGATCGTGTGCTGATCATGCTGATCATCACTGATCACGTCATGCTGATCATGCACTGATCACGTGACTGATCATGCACTGATCACGTGGCTGATCATGCACTGATCACGTGGCTGATCATGCACTGATCACGTGGCTGATCATGCACTGATCTGATCGTGCTGATCATGCACTGATCACTGATGCTGATCATGCACTGATCACGTGGCTGATCATGCACTGATCACGTGGCTGATCATGCACTGATCACGTGGCTGATCATGCACTGATCACGTGGCTGATCATGCTGATCATGCACTGCTGATCATGCACTGATCACGTCACTGATCTGATCACTGATCACGTGGCTGATCATGCACTGATCACGTGGCTGATCATGCACTGATCACGTGACTGATGCACTGACTGATCATGCTGATCTGATCATGCACTGATCTGGCTGATCTCACTGACTGTGGCTGATGCACTGATCGTGGCTGATCATGCACTGATCACTGTGACTGATCATGCACTGATCACGTGGCTGATCATGCACTGATGCGCTGCTGATCATGCACTGATCACGTGGCTGATCATGCACTGATCTGATGCTGGCTGATCATGCACTGATCTCATGCGCTGACGTGCTGATCATGCACTGATCTGATGATCATGCACTGATCGCGTGACTGATCATGCACTGATCACGTGGCTGATCATGCACTGATCACGTGGCTGATCATGCACTGATCACGTGACTGATCATCATGCACTGATCGTCGTGCTGATGATCATGATCATGTGCTGATCTGATCATGCTGATCATGCACTGATGCGTGCTGATCATGCACTGATGTGCGTGCTGATCATGCACTGATCACGTGATCTGATCATGCACTGTGCTGCGTGACTGATCATGCACTGATCATGTGACTGATCATGCACTGATCACGTGGCTGATCATGCACTGATCGTGGCTGATCATGCACTGATCACGTGGCTGATCATGCACTGATGATCTGATCATCACTGACTGATCATGTGACTGATGCATGGCTGATCATGCACTGATCACGTGCTGATCATGCACTGATCACGTGGCTGATCATGCACTGATCACGTGGCTGATGCACTGATCATCGTGACTGATCATGCACTGATCTGATCACGTGCTGATCATGCACTGACTGATGTGTGCTCTGATCATGCACTGATCGTGTGGCTGATCATGCACTGATCGTGACTGGCTGATCACTGATCTGATCTGCTGATCATGCACTGATCACGTGATCTGATCATGCACTGATCGCGTGACTGATCATGCACTGACTGATCACGTGCTGATCATGCACTGATCACGTGGCTGATCATGCACTGATCACGTGGCTGATCATGCACTGATCACGTGGCTGATCATGCACTGATCACGTGGCTGATCATGCACTGATCACGTGGCTGATCATGCACACTGATCGTGGCTGATCATGATCTGATCACGTGGCTGATCATGCACTGATCGTGGCTGATCATGCACTGATCGTGGCTGATCATGCACTGATCATGATCATGCTGATCATGCACTGATCACGTGCTGATCTGATCACTGATCACGTGGCTGATCATGCACTGATCGTGGCTGATCATGCACTGATCACGTGGCTGATCATGCACTGATCACGTGATCATGCACTGATCACGTGGCTGATCATGCACTGATCACGTGATCTGATCATGCACACTGATCACGTGCTCTGGCTGATCACTGATCACACTGATCGTGACTGATCATCATCACTGATCACTGATCACTGATCATCACTGATCACTGATGGCTGACTGATCATGCACTGATCACGTGGCTGATCATGCACTGATCACGTGGCTGATCATGCACTGATCACGTGCTGATCATGCACTGATCACGTGGCTGATCATGCACTGATCACGTGGCTGATCATGCACTGATCACGTGACTGATCATCACTGATGATCGTGCTGATCATGCACTGATCTGACGTGGCTGATCATGCACTGATCACGTGGCTGATCATGCACTGATCACGGCTGATCATGCACTGATCACTGCTGATCATGCACTGATCACGTGGCTGATCATGCACTGATCACGTGGCTGATCATGCACTGATCACGTGGCTGATCATGCACTGATCACGTGACTGATCATGCACTGATCACGTGGCTGATCATGCACTGATCACGTGGCTGATCATGATCATGCACTGATGATGCGTGGCTGATCATGATCATGCACTGATCACGTGACTGATCATGCACTGATGGCGTGGCTGATCATGCTGCACTGATCACGTGGCTGATCATGCACTGATCACGTGTGCTGATCACTGATCACGTGCTGATCATGCACTGATCACGTGGCTGATCATGCACTGATCGTGGCTGCTGATCATGCACTGATCACGTGGCTGATCATGCACTGATCGCGTGGCTGATCATGCACTGATCACGTGCTGATCATGCACTGATCACGTGGCTGATCATGCACTGATCACGTCGTCTGCTGATCATGCACTGATCACGTGGCTGATCATGCACTGATCACGTGGCTGATCATGCACTGATCACGTGGCTGATCATGCACTGATCACGTGACTGATCATGCACTGATCACGTGGCTGATCATGCACTGATCGCGTGCTGATCATGCACTGATCGTGGCTGATCATGCACTGATCGTGACTCATGCACACTGATCGTGGCTGATCATGCACTGATCACGTGGCTGATCATGCACTGATCGCGTGGCTGATCATGCACTGATCGCGGCTGCTGATCATGCACTGATCACGTGACTGATCATGCACTGATCACGTGGTGGCTGATCATGCACTGATCACATGCTGATCATGCACTGGCTGCACTGATCATGCACTGATCACGTGGCTGATCATGCACTGATGCGTGATCTGATCATGCATGCACTGATCGCGTGGCTGATCATGCACTGATCGTGGCTGATCATGCACTGATCACGTGACTGATGGCTGATGATCACTGATCACTGATCACTGATCACGTGGCTGATCATGCACTGATCACGGCTGCTGATCATGCACTGATCACGTGGCTGATCATGCACTGATCACGTGGCTGATCATGCACTGATCGCGTGGCTGATGATCATGCTGATGATCACGCTGATCTGATCATGCACTGATCGTGGCTGATCATGCACTGATCGTGGCTGATCATGCACTGATCACGTGGCTGATCATGCACTGATCACGTGCTGATCATGCACTGATCGTGTGCTGACTGATCATGCACTGATCGTGACTGATCATGCACTGATCGTGACTGATCATGCACTGATCGCTGATGCTGATCATGCACTGATCACGTGGCTGATCATGCACTGATCACGTGGCTGATCATCATGCATGCTGATCGCGATCTGATCACTGATCATGCACTGATCTGATCACTGATCACGTGCACTGATCATGGCTGATCATCTGATCGTGGCTGATCATGCACTGATGATCGTGGCTGATCATGCACACTGATCACGTGGCTGATCATGCACTGATCACGTGGCTGATCATGCACTGATCACGTGGCTGATCATGCACTGATCATCGTGGCTGATCATGCACTGATCACGTGGCTGATCATGCACTGATCACGTGCTGATCATGCACTGATCACGTGCTGATCATGCACTGATCACGTGGCTGATCATGCACTGATCACGTGGCTGATCATGCACTGATCACGTGGCTGATCATGCACTGATCACGTGGCTGATCATGCACTGATCACGTGCTGCTGATCATGCTGATGATGTGCTGATCATGCACTGATCACGCTGCTGATGCACTGATCACGTGACTGATCATGCACTGATCACGTGACTGATCATGCACTGATCACGTGGCTGATCATGCACTGATCACGTGGCTGATCATGCACTGATCACGTGTGCTGATCATGCACTGATCGTGTGGCTGATCATGCACTGATCACGTGGCTGATCTGATGCACTGATCACGTGACTGATCATGCACTGATCACGTGGCTGATCATGCACTGATCGCGTGGCTGATCATGCACTGATCACGTGACTGATCATGCACTGATCACGTGGCTGATCATGCACTGATCACGTGGCTGATCATGCACTGATCACGTGCTGATCATGCACTGATCACGTGGCTGATCATGCACTGATCACGTGGCTGATCATGCACTGATCACGTGGCTGATCATGCACTGATCACGTGCTGATCATGCACTGATCACGTGGCTGATCATGCACTGATCACGTGGCTGATCATGCACTGATCACGTGGCTGATCATGCACTGATCACGTGGCTGATCATGCACTGATCACGTGGCTGATCATGCACTGATCACGTGGCTGATCATGCACTGATCGTGGCTGATCTGATCATGCACTGATCGTGACTGATCATGCACTGATCGTGGCTGATCATGATCGTGGCTGATCATGCACTGATCACGTGGCTGATCATGCACTGATCGTGCTGTGGCTGATCATGCACTGATCACGTGGCTGATCATGCACTGATCACGTGGCTGATCATGCACTGATCACGTGGCTGATCATGACACACTGATCACTGATCATGACTGATCATGCACTGATCATCACGTGGCTGATCATGCACTGATCACGTGCTGATCATGCACTGATCATCGTGGCTGATCATGCACTGATCACGACTGATCATGATCTGATCATGCACTGATCACGTGGCTGATCATGCACTGATCACGTGGCTGATCATGCACTGATCACGTGGCTGATCATGCACTGATCACGTGGCTGATCATGCACTGATCACGTGGCTGATCATGCACTGATCACGTGGCTGATCATGCACTGATCACGCGTGCTGATCATGCACTGATCACGTGGCTGATCATGCACTGATCACGTGGCTGATCATGCACTGATCACGTGCTGATCATGCACTGATCACGTGACTGATCATGCACTGATCGTGGCTGATCATGATCTGATGATCACGTGGCTGATGATCATGCGTGGCTGATCATCACTGATCGTGTGACTGATCATGCACTGATCGTGGCTGGCTGATCATGCACTGGCTGATCATGCACTGGCTCACTGATCATGCACTGATCACGTGGCTGATCATGCACTGATCACGTGGCTGATCATGCACTGATCTGATCACGTGGCTGATCATGCACTGATCACGTGGCTGACTGATCATGCACTGATCACGTGGCTGATCATGCACTGATCACGTGGCTGATCATGCACTGATCGTGTGCTGATCATGCACTGATCGTGGCTGATCACTGACTGATCGTGCTGCTGATCATGCACTCTGATCGCGTGACTGATCATGCACTGATCGTGCTGATCATGCACTGATCACGTGGCTGATCATGCACTGATCACGTGGCTGATCATGCACTGATCACGTGCTGATCATGCACTGATCACGTGGCTGATCATGCACTGATCGTGGCTGATCATGCACTGATCACGTGGCTGATCATGCACTGATCACGTGGCTGATCATGCACTGATCACGTGGCTGATCATGCACTGATCACGTGCTGATCATGCACTGATCACGTGGCTGATCATGCACTGATCACGTGTGCTGATCATGCTGATCATGCACTGATCGCGTGGCTGATGATGCATGCTGCTGATCGCGTGCTGATCATGCACTGATCACGTGGCTGATCATGCACTGATCACGTGGCTGATCATGCACTGATCACGTGCTGATCATGCACTGATCACGTGGCTGATCATGCACTGATCACTGCGTGGCTGATCATGCACTGATCACGCTGATCTGATCATGCTGATGATCGCGACTGATCATGCACACTGATCGTGGCTGATCATGCACTGATCACGTGGCTGATCATGCACTGATCACGTGGCTGATCATGCACATCTGATCACGTGGCTGATCATGCACTGATCACGTGGCTGATCATGCACTGATCACGTGGCTGATCATGCACTGATCACGTGGCTGATCATGCACTGATCGTGTGGCTGATCATGATCACTGATCACGTGACTGATCATGCACTGATCACGTGACTGATCATGCACTGATCACGTGACTGATCATGCACTGATCACGTGGCTGATCATGCACTGATCACGTGGCTGATCATGCACTGATCACGTGCTGATCATGCACTGATCACGTGGCTGATCATGCACTGATCGTGGCTGATCATGCACTGATCACGTGGCTGATCATCACACTGATCGTGCTGATCATGCACTGATCGTGACTGATCATGCACTGATCACGTGGCTGATCATGCACTGATCACGTGGCTGATCATGCACTGATCACGTGCTGATGATGCACTGATCACGTGGCTGATCATGCACTGATCACGTGGCTGATCATGCACTGATCACGTGGCTGATCATGCACTGATCACGTGCTGATCATGCACTGATCATGATCTGTGCTGATCATGCACTGATCACGTGGCTGATCATGCACTGATCACGTGGCTGATCATGCACTGATCACGTGGCTGATCATGCACTGATCACGTGGCTGATCATGCACTGATCGCGTGATCATGCACTGATCACGTGGCTGATCATGCACTGATCACTGATCACGTGGCTGATCATGCACTGATCACGCGTGGCTGATCATGCACTGATCACGTGGCTGATCATGCACTGATCTGATCTGATCGTGATGCACTGATCACGTGGCTGATCATGCACTGATCACGTGGCTGATCATGCACTGATCACTGATCGTGACTGATCATGCACTGATCACGATGGCTGATCATGCACTGATCACACGTGGCTGATCATCACTGATCACGTGGCTGATCATGCACTGATCACGTGGCTGATCATGCACTGATCGCGTGGCTGATCATGCACTGATCACGTGGCTGATCATGCACTGATCACGTGGCTGATCATGCTGACTGATCGTGTGCTGATCATGCACTGATCACGTGGCTGATCATGCACTGATCACGTGGCTGATCATGCACTGATCACGTGGCTGATCATGCACTGATCACGTGGCTGATCATGCACTGATCACGTGGCTGATCATGCACTGATCACGTGGCTGATCATGCACACTGATCATCGTGGCTGATCATGCACTGATCTGATGTGCTGATCATGCACTGATCACGTGACTGATCATGCACTGATCACGTGGCTGATCATGCACTGATCACGTGGCTGATCATGCACTGATCACGTGGCTGATCATGCACTGATCACGTGGCTGATCATGCACTGATCACGTGGCTGATCATGCACTGATCGTGGCTGATCATGATCATGCACTGATCACTGATCATGTGCTGATCATGCACTGATCACGTGATCTGATCATGGCTGATGTCGCTGATCACTGATCATCGTGGCTGATCATGCACTGATCACGTGGCTGATCATGCACTGATCGCGTGGCTGATCATGCACTGATCACGTGGCTGATCATGCACTGATCACGTGGCTGATCATGCACTGATCACGTGGCTGATCATGCACTGATCACGTGGCTGATCATGCACTGATCACGTGGCTGATCATGCACTGACTCATGGCTGATCATGCACTGATCACGTGACTGATCATGCACTGATCACGTGGCTGATCATGCACTGATCACGTGGCTGATCATGCACTGATCGCGTGGCTGATCATGCACTGATCACGTGGCTGATCATGCACTGATCACGTGACTGATCATGCACTGATCACGTGGCTGATCATGCACTGATCACGTGGCTGATCATGCACTGATCACGTGGCTGATCATGCACTGATCACGTGGCTGATCATACACTGATCACGTGACTGATCATGCACTGATCACGTGGCTGATCATGCACTGATCACGTGGCTGATCATGCACTGATCACGTGGCTGATCATGCACTGATCACGTGGCTGATCATGCACTGATCATCACGTGCTGATCATGCATGCACTGATCACGTGGCTGATCATGCACTGATCACGTGGCTGATCATGCACTGATCGCGTGGCTGATCATGCTGATGATCACGTGGCTGATGCACACTGATCACGTGACTGATCATGCACTGACTGGCTGATCATGCACTGATCACGTGGCTGATCATGCACTGATCACGTGACTGATCGTGGCTGATCGTGATCACTGATCATGATGGCTGATCATGCACTGATCACGTGGCTGATCATGCACTGATCACGTGGCTGATCATGCACTGATCACGTGGCTGATCATGCACTGATCGCGTGGCTGATCATGCACTGATCACGTGGCTGATCATGCACTGATCACGTGACTGATCATGCACTGATGCGTGGCTGATCATGCACTGATCACGTGACTGATCATGCACTGATCATGTGGCTGATCATGCACTGATCACGTGGCTGATCATGCACTGATCACGTGACTGCATGCATGCACTGATCACTGATCATGTGGCTGATCATGCACTGATCACGTGACTGATCATGCACTGATCGCGTGGCTGATCATGCACTGATCACGTGGCTGATCATGCACTGATCACGTGGCTGATCATGCACTGATCGTGTGGCTGATCATGCACTGATCACGTGACTGATCATGCACTGATCACGTGACTGATCATCATGCACTGATCACGTGGCTGATCATGCACTGATCACGTGGCTGCGTGGCGTGGCTGATCATGCACTG